>NC_044031.1:12442557-12560521 GCF_901765095.1 Microcaecilia unicolor | reverse complement strand
TAATCTATTTCTTTTACGTTATTCCCCTTAAGTTGTTAAATCACATTATCTTGTTTATGAGGTTTTACTACTTCTGTTTTCTCAGAAATGCTTGCACCTTTTTGTTACTTTTATTTTCTCAGAAATGCTCACATCCAGGGTGGCTTGAGTTTCTGAGTTACACAGGTTACATAGTAACATAGTAGATGACGGCAGAAAAAGACCTGCATGGTCCATCCAGTCTGCCCAAGACAAACTCATATGTGTATACCTTACCTTGAATTTGTACCTGTCCTTTTCAGGGCACAGACCATATAAGTCTGCCCAGCAGTATTTCCCGCTTCCCATCACCGGGTCTGGTACAGACCGTATAAATCTGCCCTCCCCTATCCTCGCCTCCCAACCACCACCCCCTCTTCCCCCCACCTGCTCCGCCACCCAATTTCAGCTAAGCTTCTGAGGATCCATTCCTTCTGCACAGGATTCCTCTATGCATATCCCACGCATGTTTGAACTCCGTTACCGTTTTCATCTCCACCACCTCCCGCGGGAGGGCATTCCAAGCGTCTACCACCCTCTCCGTGAAAAAATACTTCCTGACATCTTTCCTGAGTCTGCCCCCCTTCAATCTCATTTCATGTCCTCTCGTTCTACCGCCTTCCCATCTCCGGAAAAGATTTGTTTGCGGATTAATACCTTTCAAATATTTGAACGTCTGTATCATATCACCCCTGTTACACAGGTTAGTTAGCCTTTTGTCCTTTAGGCCCTGAACCAAAGTTCATGGCTGTGCCCATATTCTACAGTGGATACCCCACTTCACTTCCCTTCCATCCATATGCAGAATCTTCCCCTCTCCCTTCCCCCCGCTAGGGGTCCCACATAACTTCCTACCTCCCACAGTCCCCCTCCTAGGCAGCACTAGCAGGTAGGATGGGCAGTCTTCCTCTCTCCAGCAGCTGGCCTGAAGCTTTCCCTCTGCTGCCTCCTTCCCACATGGCAAGAGAGGGAAGGACCCTGGGCTGATTTTTTATTTAGCTAAGCAGAATATTGTTTTAATAAACATAAACTTGACCTACTGCTTCACTCAACACAGACAAATAAGGAGAGAGAAGAGAAAGCTGCAAAATATTTTCCTTGTACTGGTGGAACCCTGTGTGAATCATTTCTTACCTGATCAGGAACCATGGGCAGACATTTCCCTGCTGTTTCCCCTCTGAATTCTGCAGCTAACTGGGATGGATTCAGGCTGGAGATTTGCCTTTTCCTGCAAAGACAAATAAAACAGGAGGAGGCTGAGCTGATTCCAGGTCTCAGATAAATTCCCTCTGCAGATCTGAGACTGGGTCTTGCAGGGATTCCAGGACCCAAAGGCAGAAAGTTTCTGCTCTTGTTCTGAGTCTTTTCCCCCTTTGCAGCTCTTCTGCAGACAGACAGAGCATGTTCAGAGCTCCTCCTCCTGGTGTGGTCAAGGAACTATGATGATTAACAGCATGTGGCATGACATCACAGGGCTGAAGCCACTTCACCCAGGAAGTTTTTTCATTTCTCTCCAAAGCATCCACTGTCATCTCAGTACACCCAAAAACAATGTACTAGACAGAATGTAGTAACATAGTAGATGACGGCAGAAAAAGACCTGCACGGTCCATCCAGTCTAGGGTTACCATATGGCTCCAGAAAAGGAGGACGGATTGAGCCAGCCGGGTTTACTTCCATTGCTTTCAAGCAATGGAAGTAAAACCCGGCTGGCTCAATCCGTCCTCCTTTTTCTGGAGCCATATGGTAACCCTAATCCAGTCTGCCCAACAAGATAAACTAATATGTGATACTTTTTGTGTATACCCTACTTTGATTTGTACCTGTGCTCTTCAGGGCACAGACCGTATAAGTCTGCCCAGCACCATCCCCGCCTCCCAACCACCAGCCCCGCCTCCCACCACCGGCTACTACTACCACTTAACATTTCTAAAGCGCTACTAGGGTTACGCAGCACTGTACAATTTAACATAGAAGGACAGTCCCTGCTCAAAGAGCTTACAATCTAAAGGACACGTGAACAGTCAGTCTGATAGGGGCAGTCAAATATTGGGGCAGTCTGGATTTCCTGAAAGAGTTAGGTGCCGAACGCAGCATTGAAGAGGTGGGTACCTGTGTTCTTCAGGGCACAGACCGTATAAGTCTGCCCAGCACTATCCCCACCTCCCAACCACCGGCTCTGGCACAGACCGTATAAGTCTGCCCAGCACTATCCCCGCCTCCCACCACCGGCTCTGGCACAGACCATATAAGTCTGCCCAGCACTATCCCTGCCTCCCAACCTCCAGTCCCGCCTCCCACCACTGGCTCTGGCACAGACCGTATAAGTCTGCCCCTCTGCTATCCAATCTCGGTTAAGCTCCTGAGGATCCATTCCTTCTGAACAGGATTCCTTTATGTTTATCCCACGCATGTTTGAATTCCGTTACCGTTTTCATCTCCACCACCTCCCGCGGGAGGGCATTCCAAGCATCCACCACTCTCTCCGTGAAGAAATACTTCCTGACATTTTCTTGAGTCTACCCCCCCTTCAATCTCATTTCATGTCCTCTCGTTCTACCGCCTTCGTATCTCCGGAAAGGTTCGTTTGCGGATTAATACCTTTCAAATATTTGAACGTCTGTATCATATCACCCGTTTCTCCTTTCCTCCAGGGTATACATGTTCAGGTCAGCAAGTCTCTCCTCATACGTCTTGTTACGCAAATCCCATACCATTCTCGTAGCTTTTCTTTGCACCGCTTTGATTCTTTTTACATCCTTACCAAGACACGGCCTCCAAAACTGAACACAATACTCCAGATGGGGCCTCACCAACGACTTATACAGGGGCATCAACACTCCCTTTCTTCTGCTGGTCACACCTCTCTCTATACAGCCTAACAACCTTCTAGCTACGGCCACCGCCTTGTCACACTGTTTCATCGCCTTCAAATCTTCAGATACTATCACCCCAAGATCCCTCTCCCCGTCCGTACCTATCAGACTCTCGCCATCTAACACATACGTCTCCCATGGATTTCTATTCCCTAAGTGCATCACTTTGCATTTCTTCGCATTGAACTTTAATTGCCAAACCTTAGACCATTCTTCTAGCTTCCTCAGATCCTTTTTCATGTTTTCCACTCCCTCCCGGGTGTCCACTCTGTTACAGATCTTAGTATCAACCGCAAATAGGCAAACTTTACCTTCTAACTCTTTGGCAATGTCACTCACAAATATATTGAACCAGGGGCGTAGCCACAGGCGGGCCTGGACGGGCCCAGGCCCAGCCATTTTCCCTCCAGGCCCGCCCATCCACATCCTTCGCGCGCTGTCACTGCCCTTTTGTCCCGCGGAGGCAGTGTTCAGTGTGCGGTCTGGTTTCTCGACCCCTTCTCTCCTCCCCGAGGTTCGGCATCTATTTCACTTCCCTCTCCACCTCGCACTGTGCCACCACTTTAGTCCTCTGAACTTCCGGCAGCATCACCCTCGCCTCTTGCTGGCCCTGGAAGCTTTCTGCTGTATCCCGCCTACGCGGGAACAGGTCAGGAAGTTGTACAGTGAGATCTTTTGGGGCTGGCAAAGAGCGAGGCTGCCTTGAGAGGAGAGTTGATGCTGGTAGAAGATCTAAGAACTGCAGCAGAAGGAGGGGTCAGGGAGCAAAGTGAAAAAGCAACAAAAATGACATGGGACTGTGAGGAGAAGGGAAGGGAGAGAGAAACCGGAGCGAGGAGGTAAAGGTGTGAAAAAAAAATGCTACGGGGCGGAGATGAGAGATGATTGCCAGTTCTTGTGGACTGTGTTTTATGAGCATGGATTTACCACGCTCTTCTAATGCATGACCGACCAGCTGTAAATTGACTACATCAAACCCTAGACACTATTTTGGAAACTTGTCCTCCATACTGAACATTTAGCACTCGATCCCTGGAATACAGATAAGTTCTTTTCTATAATTATTTTTTTCAACTTTATTAAGTGGATTTGTTTCACTAGGTTTTGGTGTACCATTTTTTTATGTTGTGATATTTTGATTTTTTTTTTTTTTGTTTAGTTTTTTTATCTACTATCATTATACTTATTTTAAGTTTAAAACTGCTTCATTGTATTTTAGTACTTGTTTGACTTTTGGAGAGGTTTTTTGATACTTGATTCCCACTGCTTCTATTTTTGACAAACATAATAAGAAACAAACAAAACAACCAGACAGCAAAGGTAGAAAAGAATTTTATTTTGAATTTAGTGAATGAAAAATGTCAGTGTTACAAGAAATTTACGCTGATTTCTTAATTTTTTATAGAATGCAGGGTGCTGTTTGCATTTCTCTACTGTTGCACTGTGTGCAGAGTGTGGCTTCTTAGGGGTTATATTTAATTTTTGTCTACATGTCCATATTTAAAGGTTGTGGTCACTTATTCTGCACTTGGAAAGGGTCTATTTGTGTTCAGTATTTGTGACCGAGGCTAGGTACTGCATGGAGTTTCTATTTAAGCATCCGTAATATGTCAGCTTGTTCAGTTCTCCAATACAATAGGCATTTTAATGTTCAAGGTTCCACTGCTATATTTACTATGTTGAGCGTTCCTAGGCAGAGTCCTTGTGCTACTTCTGTAAGTTAGTGGTGTTATGCTGTATAGGTCCTGGGTAGTTTTTGTAGATTTTATATTACAAGTACTTCACAATAAGCTTGGAACTGGAGAGGGTTTATGGTTTACTAAGAAGACACCAAAATCAAACTTTTTTTTTTTTTTTGTATGGTGAGTTCCTGGGGAAATGCTCTTTTTCTGCTTGACATAAGAAAAGCCATACTGGGGCAGACAGATAGTCCATCTAGCCCAGTATCCTGTCTCCAACATGGGCCAATTCTGGTCACGAGTACCTAGAAGAATCCCAACAAGTAACAAGATTCCGTCTTGCCAACCCCAGGGATAAGTAATGGCTTTAATGTGGAACCACAGTTTCTGTTTTTGGTTATAAGTAGTGTCCAGCTTACTAGCAGTTTATGGACTTTTCCTCCAGGAATTTGTCCAAATCTTACTCTAATTGCTGTTACCACATTCTCCGGCAACAACTTCCAGACCTTAAATTAACAACATAATGGTCCAGTGTGCAGTGTCAGGGCTAGGTATTTTTTCATGTTACATTTCTGGGCTACATAATTAAACTTCAAAGTTATTAATCTATTGTATTAATACAGCTTTATAAGAATTTTATATTTGTTATAAAGCAAAGTTGTGCCATTTTGGTAATTATTTTACAGGATACTGTGATATTGTTGAGATGTTGACCAGACACAAGTCTACTATAATAGCAAAGTTTAAATTATGGGATAACTAGACTTTGAGCCCGTAAAAACGGGCTATTATAGGAAGGGGGGGTTGAAAGGCCCGCCCCCACCGCCGAGTTTGCCGCTGCCCCTCCCCCTCCAAGTTCGCACCACCCCCACCGAGCCGTCACCACCCACCTTCCACCCGGCCGGGCCCTCGCTCCGCTATTGAAACAGCGAGGGTCCGGGAACGCAGCACTGAGCTCTGCTGAGCTGCCGACGTCGGCCTTCGTTCTTCTTCTCTGCCTGTCCCGCCCTCGTGTGACGTAACGTCGTCGAGGGCGGGACAGAGGCAGAGAAGAAGAAGAAGGAAGGGCGATGTCGGCAGCTCAGCAGAGCTCAGTGCTGCATTCCCGGACCCTCGCTGTTTCAATAGTGGAGCGAGGGCCCGACCGGGTAGAAGGTGGGTGGCGGCGGTGACTCGGGTGGGGGGAGCGTTAGACGGCGGTGTCCCTCCCTCAGCAATGTGCAGTACAGACCCTCTGTGTTCCGCCCTCACCCCCCCCGTCATCACGTATTGACGTGGGTGCGGGGCAGAGAAGGTCTCTACTGCGCATTTGCGAGTGAGTACGGTCACTCGCCGTTTATATGTTTGATGCTACTATATTTAAAAATGTCAGTGTTTCCAAAGTTTCCATAAGTATGTATGGAGTTTATGTTGATGTAGCACAGACTGTTTGCTTAGAAGTCTGTCATCAACTTTATTTAGGAGTATATCAAGAACTACAGCTTTATGCCTAGTGCCCCCCCCCCCCCATGTTAACTTTGGACCCTCCCAAAATGTCAGGTCTGGCTTCGCCCCTGCTAGAATTGCTCTATAGGTCCTGAGTGTTTTGTATTCTCGGTATGCCTGGTGCTGAATTTTGGAGGGGGTGTTAAAAAATGACCAGCCCGGGTGTCAACGACCCTATGTACGCCACTGTTTTGATTGCTGTCGCTGCCTATTCTCCGGCGGCTGATGCCAAACTATGGGGGAGGGGGAAGGGCAGGGTTGATGCCGGGCTACAGTTCCAGGCTGGAGATTTTGGGATAGTCTTGCATTTCTGACCACCCCATTGTTATGGGACTTGCAGCACTGATTTCCATGGGCAGAATCAGGCACTGCAAATCCCACACTGATTTGGGTTATAAAGTTTAAATCAGGACTGTACAAAATCTCAAGCCTGGAACTGGGTAATTTGCCATCTCTGTGGTTGCCTCGGATTTCATTGGCATGCCCACGTGACCTCGCTGCTAATTCTGCAAAAACAAAGGGTGACCCACACGTTCTCCTGCTCATTGTGGCATTGTTTCTCGTTGTGTGAGCATCACCCCGCGCGTCTAACGCAACGCACGCAAGATAAAATCACATGTGCTCAAATCTCATTTTCCCTGTTAAGTGTTTCCCTTGCTAATAAGTTAACCCTTTCCCTTTAGCTCCATCATGGGACTATATTTATTCTCTATAAAATGTGTTTTTGGTATGTATTTTGGAGTGTCTAGAATGAATTAATTGGATTTACATTGATTCATATGGAAATAATTGCCTCGGTTTTTGTCTGTTTCGGTTTTCCGACGGATTATCAGCGAAAACCGAGGTATCACTGTACTTGATCACGGTCTTTCTTTGGTGTTTCTGGGACACGGACCATAGAAGTCTGCCCAACTATGTCCTTATGTTCCACCTACTGGAGTTGCCTCGAAAGCCCACTCCAGCCTTTCCAAATCCATCTTATCATTTGCGGGACAAAGCCCGTAAAAGTCTGTCCAGCACTGTCCTCACATTCTAAATTACTGGAGTTTCTGTCAAAGCTCTCTCCAATCCATTCTAAACCAGACTGCTATATCTGGGATCAGACCATACAAACCAGACCAGCACTGGCCTTAGTTGATGGAGCTAGAGTTGCCGTTTAAGCAGCACTTGACATGCAAACCTTTGACCGTAGATGTTGAAATTGATTATAGCCAAGATCTTTCTCCTTGCCACTACTTTTTCAAGAATGTTCCTTTAACTCTTACAGTTTTCATAACGTATTGTTACGTATGTAAGCCACATAGAGCTGAATAACTGTATTCGGATAATGTGGGGTACAAGTATCAAATCCTATATAATAATTTGCACCTCCAACATTCTACGCCTGGATGCCTGGGTTCGTAATATCCATTCCCACTCATTGCCCCACCCTCGTGTCAAAATGTAATGACGTCAGAGGGCGGAACAATGAGGGGGAAGGGACCGCAGTAGGCGAGATGATGTCAGGAGGAGAGAATCTCCAGGCAGCTCTCGGACGGTCCATCTGCTCCTTCCCGCCCTCAGCTCCCCGATCAACAGCCAGCCAGAGAACGTTCAGGTACAAATTGAGGGGAGAAGAGACTCGCAGGACATTGAGGAGAATGAGGGAGGGAGGAAGGGAAGGGGAGGGCAGGGCAGAGGAGAATTGATGGACATGGATGGGATGGGAGGACAGTAGAGGAGAGAATCATGGGACATGGATGGTATGGGAGGGCAGGGAAGAGGAGAATCTCTGGACATGGAGGGGAGGGAAGAGGAGAATCACTGGACATGGAGGGGAGGGGAGGAAAGAATTGCTGGACATGGAGGGCAGGGCAGGGGAGAGAGAAAAAAAGAAGCTTACATGACAGCCTTCCTAGGGCCCGTTTCATTGTTGAGGAACCGGGCATGGTTCCACTAGTAAATAAATAAAATTACCACCAGAATGGGCAAATTTATTAGTAAATCTGGCACTAAAAAAATTTGTTTGTCTTAGGGGTGCCTTAGTGCACCCTTGCATAAGTTTTTCCCATGTGCCAAGGCCATTTATACCGCAGCCTTAAAAGTCAGTTTTCTGTTTGTTAAATTAGTGGTCATGTGCTAATGTTGCCATTAATGCATTGCCATTAAAAAGAACAAAATTACAGCACGAGCACTTACCGCTACCCATTTTGTAGACGGTAAGGGCTCATAGTGTAATCCTGCACTAACCAGGCAGTTACCACAGGACGCCTGAGCCATTTTAAGCTGTGTTAGGAACTTGTTAGCAGCTAACGGTAGCTAGCCATTTCTCTAAACTTTACATGAAAAGTGCAACATATCCCTGAATAACACTCAAGAAACCTCACATATTTCCTGGTTAAGGGGCCCTTTTACTAAGCAGTGGTAAGTTCACCGCAGGCGCTAGCCCAATGCGGGCGCCAGCAGTAGTTCCACTCCCAATGTGCGGCATTTCCGGTGGAGTGGAGGAGTAGCCTAGCAGTTAGCGCAGCGGACTTTGGTCCTGGGAAACTGGGATCGATTCCCACTGCAGCTCCTTGTGACAATGGGTAAAGTCACTTAACCCTCCATTGCCCCAGATAAATCGCTTTGGATGTGGTTGCTAGTGAGTCTGCAGGACGTCAGACTCACAGAAACAGAAGGCTGCGCGGCTGCGTTGCTGATCTGCAAGGGCAGGCTTCTACATGGAATGTTGCTAGTGGAATAGCAACATTAACGTTCCATGTAGAATCTCAAATAAGGGAAATGGGACTTGATATACTGCCTTTCTGAGGTTTTTGCAACTACATTCAAAGTGCTTTACAAATATTTGGGTACTTATTTTGTACCAGGGGCAATAGAGGGTTTAATGACTTGCCCAGAGTCACAAGGAGCTGCAGTAGGAATCGAGCTCAGTTCCTCAGGATCAAAGTCCACTACACTACTACTACTACTACTACTTAGCATTTCTATAGCGCTGCCAGGGTTACGCAGCGCTGTACAAGTTTAAACATGGGGAAGGACAGTCCCTGCTCAAAGGTAAAAACTATGTAGTCAGTGTAGGTATCAGGAATGGGAAGGTGGTTAGGCACCAAAAGCAAGGGAGAAGAGATGGGCCTTGAGTAAGGACTTGAAAATGGGCAGGGAGGGCACTAACCACTAGGCTACTCCTCCACAAGGACCCCTAAGTCCTACTACTGAAGACCCACCTCTTTGACAGAAGCTACCACAATGATTAACACGTGAACTCTTCCACATGGAACCAGAACTGTCCTACTCTATTACTTGCTAAGATATTATCATGTTTTATTATTATCACCTTACCCTTAGATCCTTTTGCTATACTAAATGTATTTTTTCAGACAGATTTCCACAACTCATGACGTATTGGAAGCCACATTGAGCCTATAAAAAGGTGGGAAAATGTGGGATACAAACGCAATAAATAAATACATAAATAATATTGGGGTTAGCATTATATTTTCCTAATTTTGTTGGTTCTCTTATATGGAGCACCAATGCTACATCTTTATGAAAATATTTTGAAATTAATAGCAATTTCCTAGAAAAAGTCATTACATTTTTTTAATAACATAGCAAATATTACCAAAAATACATTACCTCCTCAACCCCCCACCAAAAAATAGCAAGGCCTTCCTCTTGAAATAATTCTAACCAAAGCCAGCCAATGTCCCCCCACAGCAAGGACATAGAATTCTGCAACCACTTTACTGCTCCCCATATGAGTGTTTGAAGTCTGACTCACTGCCAAAGCTGCAGGTTTCTCTACAGGCTGCCGTCTATGTTTACTAAGGTGCACTATGGGCATGTTAGCATTTTAATGTGCTTAAATGGTTTACTCACGTTAAACACTAATGCACCCATAGAAATGTATAAGCGTGTTAGCGTTTAACGCACCTTCAATTTGAAAGTGTGACAGAAATGCTAACACACCTTAGTAAACATACCCCTGTATTTTCAAAAGGGACAGACTTATTCTATGCCCTGGGCAAAATCCTTTGGGATAAAGAAATATTTACATTTTTTAGACAGCAACACTACTACTACTTAACATAAGTCTGCCCAGCACCATCCCCGCCTCCCAACCACCAGCCCCGCCTCCCACCACCGGCTACTACTACTACTTAACATTTCTAAAGCACTACTAGGGTTACGCAGCGCTGTACAATTCAACATAGAAGGACAGTCCCTGCTCAAAGGAGCTTACAATCTAAAGGACATATGTACAGTCAGTCAAGTAGGGGCAGTCTAGATTTCCTGAAAGGTATAAAGGTTAGGTGCCGAAAGCAACATTGAAGAGGTGGGCTTTGAGCAAAGATTTGAAGATGGGTAGGGAGGGGGCTTGGCGTATGGGCTCAGGAAGTTTATTCCAAGCATAGGGTGAGGCGAGGCAGAATGGGCGGAGTCTGGAGTTGGCGGTGGTGGAGAAGGGTACTGAGAGGAGGGATTTGTCCTGTGAGCGGAGGTTTCGAGCGGGAACGTAAGGGGAGATGAGGGTAGAGAGGTAGTGAGGGGCAGCAGACTGAGTGCATTTGTAGGTAAGAAGGAGAAGCTTGAATTGAATGCGGTATCTGATCAGAAGCCAGTGAAGTGACCTGAGGAGAGGGGTGATATATCGGTTCTGGCGGAATATAAGACGTGCAGCAGAGTTCTGAACGGACTGAAGGGGGGATAGTTAAGCAACAGACCTAGAAGTACTGAAATATTTCCTTTTAGTAAAGGAAGAGAGTCAGAAATAAGAAGAATTAAATGAAAAATACAAATCCAATACTCTAGAAAAATGGTCATTATAGAACTATTATACACCTTTAACTGCTATTGGATTTTATATATTTAATTTAATTTAAATGGACAAGGCAGATTATATACAGATGAGCAATCGATCATTCAAAAAACAAAAACCCTTCTAACAATGACATCATAATCCAATAAGTGTCCCAACTGCAGAATTTAAAATATCATAAAGCAAGTATAAATTATTCCAATAAATGTAGATGAAAAAGTTGTCTATAAAGTATTTCTAAAGTCTGTATAAGAAATTTCTCCCTTACTTCATATGTCAAGATTTCCACAATATTGGTCTACCCTAGGATGGTCCGTTGTCTTTTAACCTACAGCTTGATTGAAGAGACACTAGGCAGTGATAATCGAATTTCATTTTCTGATCGTAGTTGAAGAGATGGAGGAAAATAACTTACAAATGGGTCTTTTTACTAAGCTGCGGTAAAGCAGTAGTATGTGCTTACCACAACTTAAAATGGCTTACTGTGGTAAGTTTTTTATATGCGCTCAGACATCCTGCGGTAAGTTTGAAATGTATATATGCAAAATGCAAGCTAAAAACATTTTTATTTTTTCTGTGGAGGGGGTGGAGAGTGGGTGTTTCAGCACTGATCAGTTAGAGCAACGAGGCCGTATCTTGTTAAGGATGTAAAAAGAATTGAAGCGGTGCAAAGAAAAGCTACGAGAATGGTATGGGATTTGCGTTACAAGATGTATGAGGAGAGACTGGCTGAACTAAACATGTATACTCTGGAGGAAAGGAGAAACAGGGGTGATATGATACAGATGTTCAAATATTTGAAAGGTATTAATCCACAAACGAACCTTTTCCGGAGATGGGAAGGCGGTAGAACTAGAGGGCATGAAATGAGATTGAAGGGGGGGGGGGGGGCAGACTCAAGAAAAATGTTAGGAAGTATTTTTTCACAGAGAGAGTGGTGGATACTTGGAATGCCCTCCCGCGGGAGGTGGTGGAAATGAAAACAGTAACGGAATTCAAACATGGGTGGGATAAGCATAAAGGAATCCTGTGCAGAAGGAATGGATCCTCAGGAGCTTAGTCAAGATTGGGAGGCGGGGCTGGTGGTTGGGAGGCGGGGATAGTGCTGGGCAGACTTCTACGGTCTGTGCCAGAGCCAGTGGTGGGAGGCGGGGCTGGTGGTTGGGAGGCGGGGATAGTGCTGGGCAGACTTATACAATCTGTGCCAGAGCCGGTGGTGGGAGGCGGGACTGGTGGTTGGGAGGCGGGGATGGTGCTGGGCAGACTTATAAGGTCTGTGCCCTGAAAAGCACAGGTACAAATCAAAGTAGGGTATACACAAAAAGTAGTACATATGAGTTATCTTGTTGGGCAGACTGGATAGACCGTGCAGGTCTTTTTCTGCCGTCATCTACTATGTTACTATGTTACTATTACCATAAAAGGATGTTATCAGTGCTGTTCCGCAGGGGTCGGTCCTTGGGCCAGCTCCTTTTAACATCTTTGTGAGTGATATTGTGGAAGGACTGTCTGGTAAGGCTTGTCTCTTTCAGGAGGATACCAAGCTCTGTAATAGGGTGAACACCCCTGAGGGTGTGGATGGCATGAGGAAGGATCTAGCAAAGCTTGAAGAATGGTCCAAAAATTGGCAACTAAGAGTTTATGCTACGAAGTGCAGGGTATGCACTTGGGCTAAAGGAATCCAAGGGAACGGTACAGTATACGGGGTGAAGTGCTTATGCGTTCAAAAGAAGAGCGGGCCTTGGGGGTGATTGTGTCAGATGACCATAAGGAGGTCAAAAAGGTAGAAAGGGCAATGGTCAAAGCCAGAAGGATGCTTGGGTGCATAAGGAGAGGGATGACCAGCAGGAAAAAAGAGGCGATAGTGCCCTTGTATAAGTCTCTGGTGAGGCCCCGTTTAGAGTACTGCGTCCAGTTCTGGAGACCCTCACCTACAGAAAGATATAAACAGGAAGGAGTCGGTCCAGAGGCCGGCTACAGAATTTTTGAGAGGTTTCTGCCATAAAATGTATAGGGACAGGCTTATAAATCTCAACATGTATACTCTGGAAGAGAGACGGGAAAGAGGGGATATCATAGAGACTTTTAAATACCTCAGTGGTGTTAACGTACAGGAGGTGAGCCTTTTTCAAATGAAGGAAAACTCTGGAATGAGAGGGCATAGGATGAAGATAAGAGGAAATAGGCTTAGGATGAATCTAAGAAAATACTCTTTCCCGGTGGAGGTCGTGGAGACGAGGACTATGTCAGAATTTAAGAAAGCATAGGACAGGCACTTGGGATCCCTTAGGAAAAGGAGGAATTAGTGGTTGCTGAAGAAGGGCAGACTGGATAGGCCTTTTGGCCCTTATCTGCCGTCATGTTTCTATGTTTCTATAAGGACATAAGAATAGCCATACTGGGTCAGACCAATGGTCCATCTAGCCCAGTATCCTGTTTCCAACGGTGGCCAAGCCTGGTTACAAATATCTGGCAGAAACCCAAATAGTGGCAACATTCCATGCTACCAATCCCAGGGCAAGCAGTAGCTTCCCCATGTCTGTCTCAATAGCAGACTATGGACTATTCCTCCAGGAACTTCTCCAAACAGAGAGTTCCAGATCTGACCTATTCATTGAGTGAAAAAATATTTCCTCCTATTTGTTTTAAAAGTATTTCCATGTAACTTCCTTTAGTGTTTCCTAGTCTTTGTATTTTTGGAATGAGTAAAAAATCAATTTACTTCTACTCGTGCTACACCAGTGAGGATTTTCTAGATTTCAATCATATCTCCCCACATCCGTCTCTTTTCCAAGCTGAAGAGCCCTAACCTCTTTAGCCTTTCATAAGTACATAAGTATTGCCATACTGGGACAGACCAACAGGCTTATTTTCGAAAGAGAAGGACGCCCATCTTTTGACACAAATCAAAAGATGGGCGTCCTTCTCACAGGGTCGTCCAAATCGGTATAATCGAAAGCCGATTTTGGATGTCCCCAACTGCTTTCCGACGTAGGGATAGCCAAAGTTTCCGGGGGCGTATCAGAGGCGTAGCAAAGGCGGGACTTGGGCGTCCTCGACCCATAATGGAAAAAAAAGGGCGTCCCTGACGAGCACTTGGATGACTTTACCTGGTCCTGTTTTTCTCATGACCAAGCCACAAAAAGGTGCCCGAACTGACCAGATGACCACCGTAGAGAATCGGGAATCACCTCCCGTTACTCCCCCAGTGATCACCACCCCCTCCCAACCTCAAAAAACATCTTTTAAAATATTTTGCGCCAGCCTCAAATGTCATACTCAGGTCCATCACAGCAGTATGCAGGTCCCTGGAGCAGTTTTAGTGGGTGCAGTGTACGTCAGGCAGGCGGACCCAGGCCCATCCCCCCCTCTACCTGTTACACTTGTGGTGGTAAATGTGAGCCCTCCAAAACCCACCAGAAACCCACTGTACCCACATCTAGATGCCCCCTTTCACCCATAAGGGCTATGGTAGTGGTGTACAGTTGTGGGTAGTGGGTTTTAGGATGGGGGGGGGGGGTTGGGAGGCTCAGTAGACAAAGTAAGGGAGCTATGTTCCTGGGAGCATTTTATGAAGTTCACTGCAGTGCCCCCTAGGGTGCTCAGTTGGTGTTCTGACATGTGAAGGTGACCAGTGCACTACAAATGCTGGATCCTCCCACGACCAAAGGGCTTGCATTTGGTCATTTCTGAGATGGGCGTCCTTGGTTTCCATTATCACCGAAAATCAGAAACAAGATGACCATCTCTAAGGACGACCTAAATGTCAATTTTTGGGTGTCCACGACTGTATTATCGAAATGAAAGATGGACGTCCATCTTGTTTCGATAATATGGGTTTCCCCATCCCTCCACCGGGACGTTTTGTGAGGATGTCCTCAGCAAAACTTGGGTGTCCCTTTCGATTATGCCCCTCCAAAGGTCCATCAAGCCCAGCATCCTGTTTCCAACAGTGGCCAATCTGGGTCACTGTTACGCTCTGCTACACTTCTCCAGGATGGGTCGGTTTCTGTTTCCTAACCCGGCAGCCGTCATCTGGCTTGGAGCAAGGACAGCCGCCATCTTGGCTAGCTCAGGAGGGGGCAGCCATCTTGTATACAAGAACAGGAAGGAAGCCCATATTTGGGTGTTGTGCTACTCTGTTGATGGGGGCAGCCATCTTGGAACAGCTGCACATGGTTGAGCCTAATTCCTGCACTATTTAAAGCCCTATTTCCAGTCCTTCCATGCTTCGGCTTCTATTTGCGTAGAGATTGTGGTCTTCACCTGTTCCAGTGTTTTCCTATGTTCCTGACCTTGGATTGCTTACTGACCATGCGTTGTGTTGCTGCCTGCCTTGACCTTAGACTGTTTGCTGACTATTCTTTGCTCTTCCATTTTCGGGCTCTGGACTGTGTTTGTTTGCCCTCCTGTCTAGTCAGTGGTCGTGCAACCCCGCTGGTTCCGGAAGTCCTGCCGGCCACTAGAACCCAGGGGCTCAACTCCTGGGGGGGCAGTGGCCAAGTGCAGGTGAAGCTAGGGGTTGTCTGGCTGCCTGACCGAGTGCAGTGTCACTCCATCTTCGCCGTGCTCAGTCGGGGCACAAGGGCTCACACATCTCCATTCATAACAGTCACAAATACCTGGCAAGATCCCAAAAAAGTACAAAACATTTTATACTGCTTTTTCCCCAAGTCCAATTTAATAATGGTATATGGACTTTTCCTTTAGGAAACCGTCCAAACCTTTTTTAAACTCTGCTAAGCTAACCGCCTTTACCACATTCTCTGGCATATGAGAGGAGTTCTATCCCCGTTATCATTTTGGTTGCTCTTCTTTGAACCTTTTCTAATTCCGCTTTATCTTTTTTGAGATACGGCGACCAGAACTGAACGCAATACTCAAGGCGAGGTCATACTGTGGAGCAATACAGAGACATTATAGTATTTTCGGTGTTATTTTCCATCCCTTTCCTAATAATTCCTAGCATTCTGTTTGCTTTTATGGCTGCTGTCGTACACTGAGCAGATTTCATCATATTATCTACAATGACACCTAGTGAACCCTTACCATCTATAAAATAGGTGTTGATAAGTGCTCAAGTGCCAAATTTTTGTTAATGTCCGCATAGCTGCCAAGAGGGGGAGGCAGGATGGATAAGGTTCCCCGGGCCCAGGGCCACAGTCCCACCCGCCCTCCGTCGTCGACCGTCTGCCACCGGGCCGGGCCCCCTGCATTGAAATCACAGCACCTCTCACTTCCATATGAAAGCGCTGCAGGCAGCAGGGCAGCAGATCACTTCCCTGTGTCCCGCCCTCGCCTGACATAACTTCCACGAGGGTGGGACACAAGGAGGGAAGGAGGGCCGAAGGGAGGTGATCTGCTGCCCTGCTGCCTGCAGCGCTTTCACATGGAAGTGAGAGGTGCTGTGATTTCAATGCAGGGGGCCCGGCCCGGTAGTGGGCGGAGGGGGGCGGGCGGAGGGGGGAGCGGTGGCGGTGGCAACCTTGGGGGGGATGGAGGGGGGAGCAGCGGCGGTGACCTCGGGGGGGGGGGCAGGAGCGTGGCCCCAGGGGCTGTCTTGCCCCAGGCCGGGCCCAGTCTCTCGGCGTCCCTAAATGGCCGCACACTAATGGCAACATTAGCACAAGACCATTAATTGAAAAAAAAAAAAAAAGGAAAGTCATCCATATTTCTGCTGAGGTAAAAATGGCCTTAGCATGCGGGAAAATCCTTCACTAGGGAGCGCTAGGGTCACTTTTTACAGCAGCTTAGTAAAAGGAGCCCCAAATGATTTTGTGTAGGAACCAAACCATACGAGAACTTAAAAACAAAACCCAACAGTTTAAAAGTAATCCTCACCCGAACTGGGAGCAAATCTAGTTTTATCAGCTATGGTGCAGCTTGATCGATCCAACCTCTCCCAATACCAATTTGGCTGCAACATTTTGCAAAGTCTGTAGTATACATATCTATCAATCATTAGCCACTTAAGATTTTTTGGCGGTTTCTGCGAGAGACTTTAAGATGCTGTCACTGAATTTATAAGTAAGTTTCTTTTTCACTTTTTTAATTTCCCCAGTCCTGGAGTAGTTTCTCAAGGCTCTGGCCATTTTCTGGTATGTCATAACTTTCCTGTTGCCTTTCCTGTCACCCCAGATCTCAGCAAGTTTCTCCTTGTTCTTGGAAGAGAACTGGAAGACCCCGGTATAGGGCTGTATCCAGGAAACACAGTGCCTCATCAAGGGATCTTCCAACATTTCGTACAGGAATTGGAATAGCCGCATTTTCTTCTCTGAAAGAAATCCAAAGAACACTATGATAAGGCAGTGACAGAATTTTATTTATTTATGACATTTGTATCCCACATTATCAGGTTCAAAGTGGCTTACGTACAAGAAAAACTTCAAGATCATTTTAACAATTTTAATATATCAGGAAAGATGACGTTTGCTCAGTTGAAACAGGTATTAATTCTCTATTGATGATTCCCTTTAGATATTGGTTTGTATTTTGTTCCTAGCAGGGGCGTAGCTACGGGTGGGCTTGGATGGGCCCAGGCCCACCCAGTTTTGTCTCAGGCCCATCCTCACCTTCTCCCACCCCCGCCGTAGCGCTGCCTCCTCTCCTGCACTTCATGGTCTCTGTCTCCCACCCTCGCGGCGGCGCTTTCAATTTGCTATCAGCGCTGCCTGCCTGACAGCTGACAGACACGGCGTGACGACGTCCTGCTCCGGGGCCTTCCCTCTGCTGCGTTGATTCAACTTCCTGTTTACGCAGGGCGGATTGCATGCGGCAGAGGGAAGGTACCGGAGCAGGACGTCGTCGCGCCGCGTCTGTCAGCTGTCAGGCAGGCAGCGCCAATAGAGCGCTGCCGCGGGGGTGGGAGACGGAGACCATGAAGTGCAGGAGAGGAGGCAGCGCTGATAACTTTAAATGTGCTGGACCGTGTGTGTGTGGGGGGGGGGGGATTGAAATGTGCCCACCCATCCAACCCGCTGGCCCACCCAAAAATTGTCTTCTGGCCACGCCACTGGTTCCTAGTTAGTGCTTGGGATGTGCAAAGGATAAACATTTTCAGTTTGTTTTCGGTCCATTAGGCATTTTTCTCTAACGTTTGGATTTTTCTTTTCAGTTCATTTCACACATTTAAGGGCTCTTTTACTAAGGTGCGCCAAAAAATGGCCTGCGCTGGTGTAGGCGCATGATTTTGACACATACAGGTCCATTTTTCAGCGCGCCCACAAAAAAGACCTTTTTTGGGGGGAGGGGGGAATGGACATGCGGTAAAATTAAAACCACCCATTGACTTAGCTGTAAGGTCTCATGCGTTAACCGGGCGGTAATCGTCAGCGCGTTTATTCTGCCAATTACTGCTGGGTAAGCACCATGCGGTAGAAAATTTCTACCACGTGTTTTGGACACGCATCAAATATGGAATTACCACCCGGCAGGGGCTTAGCCAGACCAGCGGGAGGGGGGTCCAGAGCTCAAGGTGAGGGGGCACATTTTAGACCCCCCCCGCCATAGCCGATCCCTCCCCTGCTGCTGCCACCGCCACCAACTTTGATGACCCCTGCCGACAACCCTCTCGACTCCCCCCTCCCGCCGCCACCCCTCCTCCGCCGCCAGCGCTGCCGCTTACCTTTGCTGGCGGAGGACCCCAATCCCCGCCAGCCAAGGTCCTCTTCTTCCCGCGCAAGGCTTTGTTCTGTTTCTGACGTCCTGCAGACATCAGACTCACAGAAACAGAATGAAGCCAGCAAAGGTAGTCCACGGCGGGGGAGGGTTGGCAGGCGGAGGGGGGGTTGAGATGGTCATCGGCAGGGGGGGTTCAAGGCCAAATCTACGGGGGCCCAGGCCCCCGTGGCCCTAAGTAGCTATGCCCCTGCCACCCGGGGCACATGGTAGCCGGGCGGTAGTTCCAATTTGATGTGCGTTGGACGCACGTCAGCGCCTACACGTCTTAGTAAAAGGGCCCCTTATTTTATTTGGCTGTTACATGCAGGGATTACCAACCCAGGTGGCAATTAGAATTAATTGGGGTGGTATTCGGTGTGTGATGTGTTTGCTCAAGTGGTCTCAGCAGAGCATCCCAGATCCCCCTTGATGGTTTTACCCCATTACTACTAATGTCTTTTCAGTTGCCACCTGTTTGGATTAGAGACAAGAAAAACAAGCTATACCTTTCAGTTCCAAGCCCCGATGACATCCAGCCATCCAAGTGCACCAGATGTAAGGATGGGAACCTTGTTCACTGCTTTGAATTATGAAGAAAATGAGGGAGAACCGAGTTGCTTACATTTTAAGAATGGATGTTTCAGTCAGAAAATCTTTAATGGAACTATATGGCTTAGAGTGTTCTGTCCTCTGACAGCCTTGTACTAGTTTATAATTTGACCTTATAATGTGTTTAATGCCTTTACTGTCATTCTCACTTCTAAAGATCTTCATTGCTGCAGTTCCTACTGCAAAGACGTGAGCAATGCATTGTGTGTAATGTAGTTCACAGGCCATGCAGCCACACTTGCCTGTCTGTATAAGTACTGTTACTATTGGTTTGTGCTGCTGCCTAGACCTCCTCTCTTTCTCAGCCAAGCTTGGCTCCTTTGTCTACCTGCTATCATTTCCTGGTCAGTCTTACTATCTTTGTCCTGAGAGGTCAGCTAGGTACGACCTTTCCCTCCAATCGAGGGCTGTCCTCTAGGCCTACCCCTTGCTACCCGATGGCAGGCTCTGTCCCCATTGGTCTATTTACCTCCTCCTTCCTGGGCCTGTGTGAACCCTTCTTAGCCTCTCCCTCTCTCTCTCCATGAGGCATTCTCCATCTTGCTTCAGACAGCACTTGTCCTGCTAAACTCCCTGGAGCGAACTTGGTTTTTTACCTTGAATATATCTTCCTAATGAAATATTGCACTCGCCAGTCACTCAGCTCTGAGCTACTTCTATTTTCTCACCTCTGCAATAAAGCTGCTTCTCTTTAGATTTCTACCTCCAACCACTGTTACAGCTCTCAGAATTACGGAGTCTCTGTGCCCTGGGGCAACATTTCTGAACATCTGACTGTGAGTAAATTATCTATATTTAATCAATAAAGGAAATTTCAGAAAATAAAGAGACTTCAGGTGTGTGGCCAAGGTTATACTTCAAGATATTGAGGCTTTACAGTTAACAAGTCTTGAGAGGCTTGACATAGAGATCCATGTTTTCACAGGTCCACTCTTCCATCTATACACATGCACATGTGGTCTTAATTTTGATATCCAATACAAAATCTTTGCAAGTACTTACTTGTGCAATCACTCCAGAAAATGGATAAAGAAACATTGGGGTCTTTTAGTAAAGGACGGTGAGCAATCACTGCATGAATAAGTGCACAGAAACTGTTAGTGCACAGGCATGATAAACATTACTGAAAATGCTCACTAATTCACATGCTAACTGCATACCCTAGAATAAGGTGGGGAATGGGCAAGTTATGGGAGGGAAATAGGCAGGGATTGGGTGTATCGGTCGCTCTATGTAGGAGGAGAGGTGTAAGGATTTTTCAGCTGGCTAGAGCTGTTCAGCTTGGAGAAAAGACAGCTGAGGAGAGATATGATAGAGGTCTATAAAATAATGAGTGGAGTGGAACGGGTAGATGTGAAGCATCTGTTCACTCTTTCCAAAAATACTAGGACTAGGGGGCATGTGATGAAGCTACAAAGTGGTAAATTTAAAACAAATTGTAAAAATGTTTTCTTCACTCAATGTGTAATTAAACTCTGGAATTCGTTGCCAGAGAATGTGATAAAGGCGGTTAGCTTAGTGGGGTTTAAAAAAGGTTTGGACGGCTTCCTAAGGAAAAGTCCGTAGACCATTATTAAAATGACTTGGGGAAAATCCACTGCTTATTTCTAGGAAAAGCAGCATAAAATGAACTTTTTGGGGATCTTGTCAGGTATTTGTGACCTGGATTGGTTACTGTTGGAAACAGGATGCTGGGCTTGATGACCCTTTGGTCTGTCCCAGTGTGGCAATACATATCTACTTATGTACTTGCAACGAGTTCATGGCGACTGAGGCAGATTGCATGGATGCACTTATCATCTTCAAAATACTGCACAATAAAGGGTTTTTTTTTTCCCTGTGTGATAACTGCATGGGAAGATACAGGGAAACGACCAAAGTTCAATGAACAGTATGGGCTGTTAATCACACTAAGGTAATCTAATACTACAAAAACTGAAACACAGCCAAACCCAATCTCAAAGGGTCAAACGTAGTCAATATACACCAGGGGCGTATCTGGACTCCGGTGGTAGGGGGGGCCAGAGCCAGAGGGAGAGGGCACATTTTAGCCCCCCCCCCCCCGCCACCGACCCCCCCCGCCATTGTCAGAGCCCCCACCGCCACCAATGACTCTCTCCACCCCCCCCCCCGCCACCAACCCTCCCCCGCTGCTTACCTTTGCTGGCGGGGGGCCCCAACCCCCGCCAGCCGAGGTCCGCTTCCACCTGCCGCTGCCTTAAAAACTACTTCTTCAGCCGGCGGGGGACCCCAAACCCCCGCCAGCCGCCCCGAGGTGTTTAAAGTTCATCTTCGGCCTCCGTGGCCGTGCTGCTGTTGATAGGAGCTGTTGAATCCACTTCGGAGTCTGACGTCGCTGCACGTACAACCTACAACGACGTCAGACTCCGAAGTGGATTCAACAGCTCCTATCAACAGCAGCACGGCCACGGAGGCCGAAGATTAACTTTAAACACCGCGGGGCGGCTGGCGAGGGTTGGGGTCCCCCGCCAGCAAAAGTAAGCAACGGCAGCGAGGGAGGGTTGATGGCGGTAGGGGGGTTCAGGGCAAAATCTGCGGGGGCCCAGGCCCCTGAGGCCCCACGCAGATACGCCCCTGATATACACTAAATAAATGACAAATGGGAAATACCCTCAGAAACCAAGGTCACTGCCAAGGTCTGACCATCAAGACACTGATATCTATATACGATTTGTGTGCCTGTGATCTTATCTCTTTCATTACTGAGCACAAAAAAACTCCAAACAGCAGCATTACTTAAATAAACAAACTTAGCTGTCTCATTGCTGGCTGAATGCCCCACACTTTGAAATTTATTTAAGTAATGCTGCTGTTTGGAGTTTTTTTGTGCTCAGTAATGTTTTGAAGTAATGGTTTCATTGTGAATCAATTCTATTGACAAGATATGGGAAAATATACCCCATGAAAGAGATAAGATCACAGGCACACAAATCTTATATAGTAACATATAGTAACATAGTAGATGACGGCAGAACAAGACCTGCACGGTCCATCCAGTCTGCCCAAGAAATGTGCCACTTTTTTGTGTATACCTTACCTTGATTTGTACCTGTCTTTTTCAGGGCACAGACCGTACAAGTCTGCCCAGCACTATCCCCGCCTCCCACCATCTGCTCTGGCACAGACTGTATGAGTCTGCCCAGCACTATCCCCACCTCCCAACCTCCAGCCCCGCCTCCCACTACCGGCTCTGTTATCCAATCTCGGCTAAGCTCCTGAGGATCCATTTCTTCTGAACAGGATTCCTTTATGTTTATCCCACGCATGTTTGAATTCCGTTACCGTTTTCATCTCCACCACCTCCCGCGGGAGGGCTTTCCAAGCATCCACCACTCTCTCTGTGAAGAAATACTTCCTGACATTTTTCTTGAGTCTGCCCCCCTTCAATCTCATTTCATGTCCTCTAGTTCTACCGCCTTCGTATCTCCGGAAAAGGTTTGTTTGCGGATTAATACCTTTCAAATATTTGAACGTCTGTATCATATCACCCCTGTTTGTCCTTTCCCCCAGGGTATACATGTTCAGGTCAGCAAGTCTCTCCTCATACGTCTTGTAACGCAAATCCCATACCATTCTCGTAGCTTTTCTTTGCATCGCTTCAATTCTTTTTACATCCTTAGCAAGATACAGCCTCCAAAACTGAACACAATATTCCAGATGGGGCCTCACCAATGACTTATACAGGGGCATGATATAGATATCAGTGTCTTGATGGTCAGACCTTGGCAGTGACCTTGGTTTCTGAGGGTATTTCTCATTTGTCATTTATTAGTGTATATTCACTACATTTGACCCTTTGAGATTGGGTTTGGCTGTTTTTCAGTTTTTGTAAGATACAGGGAAACCCCTCAGCAGTTACATAGGTGTTGGAGGGGGAGGGGCCAGCTGCTCCATAAAAAGCTCCTTTGGGTAATGCAAAAATTTACTTTGCCTCCCCCCTTGGAGAAATTCCTCCCTGTACCACTGAGCAGATACCACACAGGCTTTGCAGTTATCGCACAGTAATTTTTAACTTACTACACAGTGAGAGCAAAACGTTGCCATACTTTAGGAAAAGGTCCTATTGTCTTTGTGTTATTTTTGCATTTACAGTAAAATTTCCAAAACTCTCTGCCCAAAATGGTGTCTCTACTTTACAACAGCTTTATTTTGAACCTGCAACATATTCTACCTAAAGCTGGCTCTTCTGCCTCACCATCAGATGCCCAGATAATGCCACCTTTAGGGTGTATGGTTGCCCAATCACATAGGGGTCCTTTTACTAAGGTGTGCTAAAAAACAGCCTGCGGCAGTGTAGATGCGTGTTTTGGGCGCGCGCAGAATCATTTTTCAGTGCACCTGCAAAAAAATACCTTTTTAAACTTTTTGCAGAAAATGGACGCGTGGCAAAATGAAAATTGCAGCGCGTCCATTTTGGGTCTGAGATTTTACCGCCAGCCATTGACCTAGCAGTAAAGTCTCACGCGGTCAGTGCATTTTTTCTAGCAAAAAAGGTGCCAGTACTCAATTGCCAGGCCACCCTTCAGGGGTGGGGTGATCACTGAGGGACCCACCCCACAACAGCCAGGCCCCCTGCAACCAGTCACAGAATCTATGACAAGGCAGAATTGTAGTGTAGAGCCTGAGCTCTTTCATTAAAACTTGTGTTCCATGGGTCAATTTTAGCAGACAATGGAAAAGATGCCAGCAGTGGTGTAGCTATGCGGGGCCTGGGGGGCCTGGGCCCCCATAGATTTGGCCCTGGACACCCCTGTTGACGACCCTCTCGACCCACCTCCCGCTGCCAACCCTCCCCTGCCATCGCCATGGGCTACCTTTGCTGGCGGGGGACCCCAATCCCCGCCAGCCGAGGAGGTCCTCTTCTTCCTCCGGCTTCGTTCTGTTTCTGACATCCTGCACGTTGTACGTGCAGGACGTCAGACTCACAGAAACAGAACGAAGCCTTCGCGGGAAGAAGTGGACCTCCCCGGCTGGCGGGGATTGGGGTCCCCCGCCAGCAAAGGTAGCCCACGGCGACGGCGGGGAAGGGTTGGCAGCGGGAGGAGGGTTGAGAGGGTCGTCGGCAGGGGTCGTCAAAGTTGGAGGTGGCGTGGGGGGGGGGGTCGGCAATGGCGGGGGAGGAGTCGGCAGCGCCAGGGGAGGGCTAAAATGTGCCACCTCACCTCGGGCTCTGGACCCCCCTCCCGCCGAGGTCTGGCTACGCCCCTAGATACCGGTACTCAGTATCCCCAAGTACCCCCTCAAAAAAAGCCCTGCATGCAGTAACCGGGCAGTAATGACCTACGCGTGTCAGCTGACTAGCGTCAGAAAATACTACATATTTTTCGGGCTTGCGTAGCGGATACGCACCAAAAATAAAATTACCGCAAAGGCCACATTGTAGCCGTGTGATAACTCAAGTTTGGCGTGCGTTGGGCATGCATAGATGCTTAAGAGGCTTAGTAAAAGGGTCCCATACTTTTTTCAGTTTTGCTGTTGTAGCATTCAGCTCTGGGATCCAATGCAGGGTTCGGATAGATCTGAGTTGTAACAGAAACTGTCGAATTATGAAGAGTGTCAGGTTGTGTCCACTGAGTAAACTCACACTGAAAAGAAAAAGAAAACAACCTCACGTCAGATTTCCGCATCACAGCATATTGCAAAATGTTCACATTGTTCTGTTTTATGCCTCTAATATTCTCATTGATTCACTTTGTTCTGTTTTGACCTCACCGGTCTTACAGCATGTTAAACCTCGTGGACCTACCTCCCAGAAACGCCACAAGATCATCTCGCAAATTTCTCAACCTGCACTACCCCAGCTGCAAAGGACTTAAATACAAACTGATGCATGCTACTACCTTCTCGTACAAGAGCACGCAATTATGGAATGCATTACCCGCAGACCTGAAAGCAATCAACGAAACAACTAGCTTTCGAAAAGCTCTGAAAACATTCTTCTTCAACAAGGCCTACAATGAACACCTATAATCACTCTAAGGCACCTCACCAACCCGCTCAATTCTGAAAGGTCACCTTATACAACTATCCTTATTATTTATTTATTTATTTATTGCATTTGTATCCCACATTTTCCCACCTATTTGCGGGCTCAGTGTGGCTTACAATAAGACTTGAATAATAGAAATACACTACCTTCCTTCTCCCTCTTCCCGTCCTTGATCATCACACATCACTAATTGTATCTGATATATTGTTACGATAATGTCAACAAATCTATGTAAGCCACATTGAGCCTGCAAATAGGTGGGGGAATGTGGGATACAAATGCAACAAATAAATAAATAAATAAATCCCGAGCTTCAAAAAGAACACTGGATTTGCTTTAAGTGAGTTCCAGAAAGTTTGTAGCAAGAACTATGAATCAATTAAAACTGATTATGCTTTATAAAAAGAAGCTAATTAAAGGACCCTTTTGCCTAAGGGGGTCTTTTCCCCAGCAATTGTTCTCACCCCCACTTACGGCGCCATCAAAATATTTTTTTATTTATGTAGTGCTGGTGTTTACCTGGCGGTAATTGGGTAGTACCGCGCGCTGCCTGGTTACCTCTGGGTTAGCGTGGAAGCCCTTACCCACCACCTCAATGGGTGGTGGTAAGAGCTTCATCCCCCAAACGGCCACGCGGCCAAGTGGTTCACTTTCCGTACGGCCATTTCTTTTTTAAAAAGTCAGCTTTTTACTCACTGTGGTGAAAGGGGACCTCAGTGCAGGCCCCCTTTTACTGAAGCTCGGTAGAAGGATCCCTAAGTTTGGTAGAGTAAATGCCCCAATTACCATTTGATAACTGCAAATCCAGTGTAGTAAATGCTGACGTGTTTCCAGCATATTTCCGTACAGTTACCATAGAGAAAAACCCTTTAGCTAACGTGGACAAGTGCAAAGTTATACAATGCAAGGTTTCAAATTAGGAGTAACCACTCAAGAAAAAGATTTAAAGGTCATTGTGGGTAATATGTTAAAATCCTCTGCAGTGGTGGCCAACTCCAGGCTCCGCCCTTTCTGCCTCGCCTCACCCTATGCTTGGAATAAACTCCCTGAGCCTATATGCCAGGCCCCCTCCCTGCCCATCTTCAAATCTTTGCTCAAAGTCCACCTCTTCAGTGTCGCCTTCAGCACCTAACCACTACACTTCTACTCAGGAAATCTAGACTGCCCCAACTTGACATTTCGTCCTTTAGATTTTAAGCTCCTTCGAGCAGGGACTGTCCTTCTTTGTTAAACTGTACAGCGCTGCGTAACCCTAGTAGCGCTCTAGAAATGTTTAGTAGTAGTAGTAATAGAAACTGTCACGCCCCGGGGTCGGGGTGAATTTGTGCCGCCCAACCAACCCGGAGGTCAGGTAGGCTCCAACTGATGATAGGCGAATCATCCAGGCTAGAGAGATGAAGGGGTACTGGGCTAGAGGCTGAAAGCTGGAACTGGAGCTGGAGGTTGAAAGCTGGAACCAGGAACTGGACGTTGGAGGCTGAAAGCAAAAGCTGGAAGCAGGAGCTGGGAGCTGGAGGCACACTAAAAGAGTAGCATGGAGACCTATTAAAAGGCAAGGAAGCTTTGACAGCCGTCCCCTAAAATGGAGCTCTGGGCATCTGACGTCATCATGGGAGATCCACCAGCAGTAGGCAAAAAGGCAGCCTTACGCACGCATGCACACCCAGAGAGGCCAGTGCGAGGACAGTCCATAGGACCCACGGCAGGCCCGAGACTCCGGGAATGCCCACACAGGCAGACTGACGAGCAGCAGGGGTGGGAGGAGAACCTGGGAATTGGCATGGCACGACCCTGGTATCAAGCAGCAAAGCCAGGTCAGCTGCGGTGAAGGGCACGGTGGGGCCGTTTTAGAAACATAAAAATGCGGGAAATGATGGCATAAAGACCTTATGGCCATCTAGACTGCCCATCCATCCTTACCAAATATTAATTTCTAGTATTCTTTCCTGCTTTCCAGAGATCTGTGCAATTTTAGGAATTATTAAGAAAGAGCAGAGAACAAAACAAAACAAAGGTATCATAAAGCCTCTGAATTGTTCCATGGTGCTACCGCACCTTGGATACTTTGTGCAATTCTGGTTATCACATCTCAAAAAAAGGAATTAGAAAGCGTGAAGAGAACATTGACTAACAATAAAGGGGGTGGAATGACTGCCATGAAAAAAGGGTAAAGAGGTCAGGGCTCTTCAGCCTGGAGAAGAGATGGCTGAGGGAAGATAAGATAGAGGTCTATAAAATTCTGCGTGGTCTGGGGACACACCATGAAGTCTGTAAAATACTATATTTAAAACAAGTGGGCGACAATATTTTTTTCACTCTAGAATTTGTTGACCCATGATTAATTCCTATGATCTAACTTTTGGATAAAGGAATATTTACTGAAACCCTTTCTAATACCATTAACATTTCCTTTCATTAAAAGATTGTTATTATTTTGTTCAGTTTTGATAATGCAAGATAGTCCTTCTTTTGTGTTTATAATCTCAGAAGCTAAGTAGGGTCAGGACTAGTTGCTACTTGGATGGCTCCCTATCCGTTTTCGCATCCTGTTCAAACTTCTTCTACTAACCTATAAATGTATTCACTCTGCTGCTCCCCAGTATCTCTCCACACTCGTCCTTCCCTACACCCCTTCCCGTGCACTCCGCTCCATGGATAAATCCTTCTTATCTGTTCCCTTCTCCACTACTGCCAACTCCAGACTTTGCGCCTTCTGTCTCGCTGCACCCTACGCCTGGAATAAACTTCCTGAGCCCCTACGTCTTGCCCCATCCTTGGCCACCTTTAAATCTAGACTAAAAACCCACCTCTTTAACATTGCTTTTGACTCGTAACCACTTGTAACCACTCGCCTCCACCTACCCTCCTCTCCTCCTTCCTGTACACATTAATTGATTTGCTTACTTTATTTTTTGTCTATTAGATTGTAAGCTCTTTGAGCAGGGACTGTCTCTCTGCCCGTCTTGTCTTCCGCCAGGGTCGCTTTACTCATACTACCTCTCTCCTCAAGTCGCTTCACTGGCTCCCTATCCGTTTTCGCATCTTGTTCAAACTTCTTCTACTAACCTATAAATGTACTCACTCTGCTGCTCCCCAGTATCTCTCCACACTCGTCCTTCCCTACACCCCTTCCCGTGCACTCCCTTCTCCACTACTGCCAACTCCAGACTTCGCGCCTTCTGTCTCGCTGCACCCTACGCCTGGAATAAACTTCCTGAGCCCCTTCGTCTTGCCCCATCCTTGGCCACCTTTAAATCTAGACTGAAAGCCCACCTCTTTAACATTGCTTTTGACTCGTAACCACTAACCACTCGCCTCCACCTACCCTCCTCTCCTCCTTCCTGTACACATTAATTGATTTGATTAGTAGTAGAAGACCACATTCCTGACCTTTGACCCTGTACTTCTCCAGCTTCCTACTATCTGGCAACTGGTGACCAATGTGACTCCATGTGAACACCTTTGAGTTTCTGCCTTACCAACTTAGAAGGCACGAAGGTTGTTAAACATGAACTTACACGACCTTTGCCAAGGACTCCCCGGTATTCCCAAACGAGGGGTCAACTGGCCATGACCTTTTCAAAGGGCCACAATGAAGCTGCTATTGTTGTCTCTAGTCTGTCAGCTATCGAGTCACCTTCAGCAGTCAGCCCTCAAGTGATTGTAATGATGAATGAGCAGTTGCAAACCTACAAAAGATCACGTCTGAAGTCCTATCCCTGGCCAGATAATATCCACATGTTTTTATAGCTTTCCGAGATGCCATTTTTTCTGGGGCTAGAAGTACTTTTTGTACCTTTGTCAATAGTTGTAAACCTTATTTTTTTAATGAGATCTGATGTGTATCCTACAGACCAAAAGAAACTAAGGTTTATAGTGTCCCTTTTGCAAGGTGACCCTCAGGTCTATGCTCTTGACTTACTTGAACAAGAGATCCTGATTTTGCTTTCCTTGATTTATTCCTTCAAGTGATGACTACAGCTTGACTCTAACATGAGGACCTCTGCTGAAGCTACTCTGGACCAGGGCTGCCAAGAGTCTGGGCTGGGCCCGGGGCAAGGCCGCCCCCGGGGCCCCCGCCCCCACCGCTCCCCCCTCTACCCCCCCCCCCCGAGGTCGCCGCCACTCTCCCCTTCCACCCGCCCCCCTCCGTCCGCCACTGGGCCGGGCCCCCTGCATTGAAATCACAGCACCTCTCATCTCCATGTGAAAGCACTGCAGGCAGCAGGGCAGCAGATCGCCTCCCTTCGGCCCTCCTTCCCTCCTTGTGCCCCGCCGTCGTGGAAGTTACGTCAGATGAGGGCGGGACACAGGGAGGGAAGGAGGCCTGAAGGGAGGCAATCTGCTGCCCTGCTGCCTACAGCGCTTTCACACGGAGATGATAGGCACTGTGATTTCAATGTAGGGGGCCCGGCCTGGTGGCAGACGGTCGACGACGGAGAGCAGGTGGGACCGCGGCACCGGGCCCCCCTTGGAGGCCTGGGGAATTTTGTCCCCCCTGCCCCGCCTCTCAGCGGCTATGCTCTGGACTAGATTCTATAGATGGTGCCAAAAAAATCAGCACTGAAAAAAATAGCATGTAACACTATTCTATAAATCGCGCTCAAAGTTAGGCATGTTGGGAGCCGTGACTACATTTAGGTGCAACCGTTTACTCCAATGAAACCTGGTGTAAATCCCTATATGTCAATTAGGCGCAGAACCCCCTAATATTAGAACAATGTGCATAAATTACAAGAGCGCCTCTGACCTGCCCATGCTCCTCCCATGGCCACGCCCCCTTTTCAGGTCCAGAATTGAATTGTATCACGCACGTAAATTTCAGTTCTGATAATTGCTTGCATTGCCCAATTATCAGCACAGATTGGCTCATTATTCAATTAAGTTGCGTGCGCAAATTAGGCATGTAACTCAAAGTCCCATATATAGAAATTCAAGGCTCTATGTGCCCTCAGCCAGGGAAAGTATATGTAGAGGAATACACAATTCATGCTCTCGGATGAGAAAACATAAAGTAGGATGGACAGAAGCAGTCAAGGAAGGGCTACCATGTAGTAAATCTACCTACGGTAATACAAATCCTGGAGACAATATCTTAAAAACGTCTTTATTGATGAAAAGACTCGACACAACTGTTGTGTTTTGGCCTACAGGCCTGCATCAGGAGTCTGCCACAATTGCGTAACGTATATGAATCTCAAAAGCCAGCATTCCTCCCCCTGAGGGTCGCCTGATCCTAGCCAAAAACCGATAACTCACAAATCTCTATGCTGGGGCATGGAATTGGAAGGAAATGGTTGGGAACAGCCTTTTACAGTTAATATAGAGGTTGCTACCGTGCATTAAGGGGTAAATTCAAGAAACGGCATCAAATTTTAAGCTCCATAATGATGCACGCTAAACGCAAATTCTATAACGGCAGTGCCGAGCAGAACTGATGGCAGAATACTAGTGTAAGTCAGTACTTTGGGCCTAACTTTAGGCACGAACATTTACGCCAAAATGTTTGCTCGTAAGTACTGGAAATGAAAGTGCGTCATTGACAATATTCTATAACATTGCGCCTAATTGCTTGGCACACCCCAGACCTGCACATGCCCCTCCCAGGTCCATGCCCACTTTAGAGTTGTGCGCCACATAAATTAGGCATTTAGTTTATAGAATAGGAGTGTAAGTTAGTTATGTGTGTAACCATAGACCGCTACTAAATGGGAAAAATCCACAATTTCGGGAATAACATGTATAGAATGTTTCTACGTTTGGGAAGCTTGCCAGGTGCCCTTGGCCTGGATTGGCCGCTGTTGGGGACAGGATGCTGGGCTCGATAGGCCTTTGGTCTTTTCCCAGTATGGCATTACTTATGTACTTGTAGCTTGTTTAGGCTAATTGATACTTATCACCAATTAAGTGCCAATTTAGTGCTAATTAGCAAATTAAGTGATACAAGTAATTGACCCTATTCTATGTGCGCTCAATTGTGTGCCTTATTTATTTATTGTAAAAATGTATACACCGCCTACTGCCTAGGGGGTTTCCAAGAAAACCATACATACATACAAAGAAAAACCAAAAATAACATAACAACCATTACAAGTCATCAAACAAACAGTACTGCTCTTCCACATCAAACAGTCATAACAGCCTTACTTTGGACCCCATTTATAGAATTTAGGGGTAGCTGTTACAGTGACAGATAACGCACAGTAGCTAATGCCATCTCAAGAGTTGGATTTTCATGGTCCGCAGACAAAACGGGCCAGAGTACTTAAAAAATAAGCTAGCCTTTACACACCTTTAAGGTCCTCTCAAGCATCATCACTATCTGTACCCTCACCAAAAGAAATTGTACGATGTGATACCCGCCAGTGAGCCTTCTCAGGAGTAGCCCCCAGGCTCTGGAATTTACTCCCAGAGGGGCTATGTGTAACTCAAGACTATCTCAACTTCAGGAAGCAGGTGAAAGCCTGGCTCTTCTCCCAAGCTTTTAATACATACTACACACTGCACCTGGACTAGCTTGCTACATACACTGTAACTTTGATCAGTTCCTTACCTCTTGCTTAACTATACAAAAAATTTGCCTTAAGTTTAGCCAACCATCAAATTATCCCAACTGACTCTATACCACGCATCGTGTTCACATCATATATCTGCTCTTGGTCCCTCAGCTATATGGTAATCTCTAATGTAGAAAATCTTTAGCATCATATCTGTTAGTTGAATGTTGTAATGCATTGCGTATTAGGTGTATCATTAGTATTATGCTAACATTGTATTACATCTCTGGTATTTGAATTCCAGTGCTGTTAAATGTGTATATTTTTGATACTGCTTCACAGTAGTTCTATTATTAGGTTTCAATTTACTGTTTTCAAGTTGACCTCATTTCTGTATTTACTATTGTTATGCTGTCAACATAATTGTAAGTTTTCTGTTAAACTGTGCCTGCTGAACACCGCCTTGGGTGAATCTCTTCATAAAGGCGCATAGGCAGTCGGTGGCCCAACTGTTTGGGGAGGCTAAATCTACACCTCTTCCCTGGGCTCCCTCATCTCATCTCATGGCTTCCAGTGTCATCTCTATGCGGACGACACCCAGCTTTATCTCTCCACACCAGACATCACCGCAGAGACCCAGGCAAAGGTATCGTCCTGCTTAACCGACATTGCTACATGTATGTCCAACCGCCACCTGAAACTGAACATGTCTAAGACTGAGCTCATCGTCTTTCCACCAAAACCCACTTCTCCTCTTCCTCCACTTTCCATCTCAGTAGATAACACCCTCATCCTCCCCGTCTCATCTGCCCACAACCTTGGAGTCATCTTCGACTCCTCCCTCTCCTTCTCAGCACACATCCAGCAGATAGCCAAGACCTGTCACTTCTTCCTCTTCAACATCAGCAAAATTCACCCTTTCCTCTCTGAACACACCACCCAAACTCTCGTCCACGCTCTCATTACCTCTCGACTTGACTACTGCAACTTACTCCTCACCGGACTCCCACTTAGCCATCTATCCCCCCTTCAATCTGTTCAGAACTCTGCTGCACATCTTATATTCCGCCAGAACCGATATACTCATATCACCCCTCTCCTCAGGTCACTTCACTGGCTTCCAATCCGATACCGCATTCAGTTCAAGCTCCTCCTTCTTACCTACAAATGTACTCAATCTGCTGCCCCTCACTACCTCTCTACCCTCATCTCCCCTTATGTTCCCACCCGAAACCTCAGTTCACAGGACAAATCCCTCCTCTCAGTACCCTTCTCCACCACCGCCAACTCCAGGCTCCGCCCATTCTGCCTCGCCTCACCCTATGCCTGGAACAACCTTCCTGAGCCCCTACGTCAAGCCCCCTCCCTGCCCATCTTTAAGTCTCTGCTTAAAACCCACCTCTTCAATGCTGCCTTCGGCACCTAACTCTTACCTTCAGGATATCCGGACTGCCCCAAATTGACTGCCCCCATCGTATCGTCTACTTGACTGACTGTACATTTGTCCTTTAGATTGTAAGCTCTTTGAGCAGGGCCTGTCCTTTTATGTTAAATTGTACAGCGCTGCGTAACCCTAGTAGCGCTTTAGAAATGTTAAGTAGTAGTAGTAGTTGGGGAGGCTAAAGGGGGCAGAGTTAGGGGTGGGGCCAGGGGTGGAGCTTAAATCCATAATTGTCTGATAACATGCAGAAAAAATAAATAAATAAAAATAAAAGTCACAATTAATACCTTTTGTTAAATTTAGATATTAGATATGTATCATATGTCAAAGAATAAAGTGGTTGCTCAAAGCATATTCTAAGCACAATCGCTCAACTGCAAAACACTATGCACAACTTTGTGCAAAAACACACTCAGAACCTTACTGTACCATAAATATTACACTGGGCAGAACCTAATACACCAATATACCACCCATACGGAAAATGCAGACCGTCAACAATATGAAACAAGGGGACGATTCCAAGATGGCGCTCTGAGCGGACGCACCTGAGTTTGCTCCGAGAGGACGTTGCAAGTCCGGTTTCCTTCGTGGCCTTCGACCCGTCGATAGTGATGGGGAAGCGGAGGAGAAAGGTGAAGGAGTTCCCCTCGGCTCCTGGAACCTCGTCGATGCTGAAACAAACGACTTTGCAATGCCCCAAGTCGCAACCAGGTTCTCTGGGAACTTCGACTCCTTCTGCAGCTATTGACGCTTTGACGTCGATAGAGAGCGGCGACGGGGCTTTCTTGAGCCCCGTGGAATGCATGGCACCACGACAACTGGGAAGTGAGTTGTTCGCAGCAGCCCAGTCAGAGACGGACACCGGAGGGGTGAAACCGGAGCTGTTAGAGGGGAGGATTGCAGCGAATACGAGCAGGACCCAGGCTGCAGGTATTTCGGCTCAGTTGGCTTTGAAAGTATTGCCTCAAGACATTGTTTCTAAACTTTCCCGTAGCGAGGCCCTGCCACACTCCCCATTACCATCAAGTGGTATAACTAAACCGGCCAATGTGACGTTAGAGTCACTGTGGGATATGGTGTACAATACACATTCCTCTATGCAAGATATGTTGAAAGAAAACACTAAGGATATTAAAGTTCTTTCGGAAGCCGTTCTGATACAGGCACAAGTAACTGCACAGCAGTTCCTTAAAACTGAAAAAGTGGAAACTAAGATTCAAGAAATGGGAACTTTGGAAACTGCTTTGGTTAAGGATAATAACTATTTGCATAAACGTTTGGAATATCTGGAGAACCAGACAAGAAGACTTAACCTTAGGTTTCTTAATTTCCCTAAGTCTCCTTTAATTCCTCCAGTGGAAATGGTGAAAAAATATATGTCGGAGATCCTATGAATGGACAAAGATTCATTACCTCCCATCACACGAGCCTATTACATCTGGAATTTTAAGGGGAACTTAGGAGAACCCCCTTTACATGCGGTGGGTGAAGGAATGAACCTTACTTCCTTCCTTGAGAGCTCGTTGGATGTTGTTACTTATAGGACAACTATGCTGGTCACTTTTGTGCTGGAACCAGACCGGAACGCAGTTTTAAGACTTTCCTTAAGACATTTAGAAACATTTTTTATGGGCTCAAAAGTTAGAATCTTTCCTGATCTCTCCAAGCCAACACAGGTGCGACGCAGGGCCTTTTTGGAACTGCGTCCCAGAGTCGAGGCTTTGGGAGCGAATTTCATATTACGGTTTCCTTGTATTTATAATATTATGCTAGAGGCTAAACAATTTAAAATTATGGACCCTAAGCAACTTAAAGATTTTCTAGATGCTAGAGTTGATGTGAATGTAGTATGCCATCCCACACAGCAGGCTGGAGTTTGAACACAGAGGTAGCAACTGTATATTTCTTTAAATTTCCTTGTTATTGATGTGTTTAATCTTGGAATCACTTTTCTTTAATTGTGGACGGAAGAATTTATTTTTTTTTTCCCTGGAGATTTTTATTTCCTATTGTTAAATTGAATGCTGATTACAAGATCACATTGTTTTGTGAGATATTATAAAATATTAATAAAGAGAAATTTAAAAAACCCCAATATGAAACAAGGGATCATATCATCACAATTCTCATGTAGAGCCACAAAACACCCTAATTCATGTTTAATGTGGGATAAAATGCCATAAATAAGTAAATAAATATAAACTTTTAATGTTGAGCACCTGATTCTCAAAGTGGACATATTCCAAACACTATAATGAAAATAAAATGAACTTTTCTACCTTTGTTGTCTGGTGACTTTTTCTGATCATGCTGGCCCAGTATCCAATTCTGCTGCTATCTGTCCTCAGGTGTCAGTGCAAGTCTCAAGTCTCTTTGATATGAACTACTCATGTGCAGGTCAGGAAGTCATCCTCATTAAATATCTCCCTGGCAACCCAGAACACCTCCAGCCAACCCCCCCTGCTCTCCCAGTATTAAGGTAAACAAATTAAACCATAAACCAATTTCTACAACTGGTTACACAAGGCTCCTGCTGTGAGGATGGAGGTAAATCAACAATTTAAACCCCCCAGAGCAGCGGGACTCCACAGCTGATCCATCCTGCTGCAGCAGGGGAGACTTAGCCTCCCCAAGCCTCTTATACCGGGCGCCCATGTAAAGGTGGTTAATAAATCCCAATAAATAAATAAAAACAAATAAGAGAGATAATGTACTGCATCATATTATTTCTTCTATAGTTAATGCATGGTAGCAACTTTTTCTCATAGCAACACTCCCAAAAAGGCTAGGATTACATAGAGATTTGCTACTACTGCATGTTTATTTGGGCAATTGCAACATGAGAGCTGCATAACATTCCCACACTTTAGCAAATAGGGGCCAATGTAACTTACCAGTTCATTTTTGAAGACTTCGGCATCAGGAAGTGCAGAAAAATGTGGCCTTGAGCTGCAATTGTAGTGCGTGGCTTGCAGGGGAAATTCAAAGCAACTTTCATCTAAATCAAATCAAAACACAATAATTATAATAATTTAGCTGATGTAAAATGCCAAAAGATCATCCTGCAAATTTCTGAACCTACACTTCTCCAGCTGTAAAGGACTAAAATACAAGCTGATACACTCAACCACCTTCTCTTACATGAGCACACAGCTGTGGAATGCATTACCAACTGCCTTGAAAACTACTGCCGAAATAATGAACTTTCGTAAATCTCTGAAGACACATCTCTTCAACAAGGCATACAAAGAGAACCCATAACCTACAAAATACCTACGAATCCACCAGCTTCAACAATCCTTCCTAAAACCTTCCTTACCTTTTCTCTTACTTAACCCTGACTTACCAACTAATGACAATGCCATAACAAAACTCTGTAAGCCACATTGAGCCTGCAAATAGGTGGGAAAATGTGGGATACAAATGCAATAAATAAAATAAATAAATAAAATGCGAGTACTAGCCTTTTCACATCTGGAAGTTAGGGGCTAGAGGGTGGGTGGGAGGGAGGGCGGGTGTTAGAGTTATAGGGGGAAGAAATTGAAAATTGCTGATGATACATGTGTTGATTGTATTGATTCAATATCCTCTTCTTTGAGAGTGTGTTATGTCACATAAGTTATGTGCGTACAAGGATGTATTTTTCAGAGTGTCATCAATAAAAACGTTAAAACATAAATAAAATAATCTACACTGTTTTACTCTGCATAGCATGTGCCAAGTGGCATTTGACGTGCCTAGGTCATTACCGCCCGGTTACTACGTGAGACTTTAGCGCTAGGTCAACAGCTGGTGGTAAGGTCTCAGACCCAAAATGGACGTGAGGGAATTTTGATTTTGCTCCACATCTATTTTGGCAAAAATTTAAAAAAGACCTTTCTTACAGGCGCGCTGAAAAATGGATTGGTGCACACCCAAAACCCATGTCTACACTACTGCAACTAAGCGCAGGAAGAGCAAAATTACTACAACAGCAATATATTATTCTAATACTGTCACGCAGACAACTTTTGTCGTGCTTATATTAAGCCACTGCAATTGTGACACAGTATAATCATTGACAGCCCCCAACCTCCGGTAGTGCACAATATTTGCTCGTGATGAATCACCAATTATTATAACTTAAATCTAAATGTCTTTATCATTGTGCTCATATCATAGCATGCTGAATTTCACTACAAGGAGCGTGCAGGACATGAGGGGAAGAGAGAGCAGGGCAGGCAATGCGGCGGCGCCGGAGACCGGCACTGGATGAAGGTTTCAGCTGGCGGGGTTGGGGACCCTCGCCAGGCAAGGTATTTGCAGCGTCAAGGTGGTGGGGAGTAGCGAGGTGGCGGGGAGTGGCAGGGCGGCGAGGTGGTGGTAGAGGGGTCGGCACACCAAAATGTCCCCCCCACCTCGTCCTCTGACCCCCTCCCACCACAAGGTCTGGGAAAATGAAACAGAAACAAGACTTGGGCAGATAAAGACCATATGGTCTGCCCATCCATGCCATCTAATTTTATACAATAGGCATAATCTGGCTGCTATTTAACTGGCCAGAAACAGATGCTGGCCAGTTAAATAGCGTTTCAGCACCCAACTGCTAATATTTAGCATGAGATAACCAGTTATCTGTGCTGAATATTGTTGGTTAGTACTGAAAACATAACCGGATATATCGCACGATAACTGGCAATATTCAGTGTTGACCGGCTAAATTTAGCAACCAAATCGGACCACCTATCTTTGGCTATAAACATAACTGGCCAGTGCTGAATATTGATATAGCCGGTTGAGTTTGAGCCAGCCAACCCCCCCCCCCCCCCCCCCCCCCCCGGATAATCAATACCGGTCACCAGAAATTGCCCAGCATTGAATATCTGGGGTCAGCGCTGATCGCAGCACTAAGACGGGCTACCTCCCACAGGGTGAATATCGGCAATTATTCACCCTATGTGCCTTCACAGTCTAGGTGCCCTCTTATAAAAATACCCTCCGTATGTCCTCAATTAAAGTGTGCCTTCCTTTAAGAATATAAGAATAGCCATAGGAGCTTCATCTAGCCCAGTATCCTGTTTCAAACTGTGGCCAATCCAGGTCACAAGTGCCAGGCAGAAATCCAAGTAGTAGCAACATTCCATGTAGAACCTCGAAAAGTATCAACATTCCATGCTGCTAATTCTGAGCAAGCAGTGGGTTCCCCATGTCCATCTCAATAACATACTATATGGACTTTCCTTCCAGTAACTTGTCCAAACTTTTTTTAAAAACCTAGATATGCTGGATACTGGGCAGATTTTAGTGTATTGTCTACAATGACATCTAGATCTTCATCTTGGGTGCTGACTCCTAAGGTGGACCCCAGAATCAGGTAACTATGATTTGGATTATTCTTCCCCATGTTCTTTGCATATTCTGGCATAGGCATCAGGGGAGTTGGTGATGTTCAAACAATTTTCTCAATTAAAACAGGAGTTTAGTGGGGCAAGTTTAAATCATTCAAAATTTCCCCAACTCCACCTAGCTAAGGAGGGCCTTAAAATGCACTACCGGCGGTCCTGCAGGAGTGTTGGCAGTTAGCTTAGCGGGGTTTAATAAGGTTTAGCAGTTAGCTTAGCGGGGTTTAAAAAGGTTCGGATAATTTCCTAACAGAAAAGTTCATAAGCCATTATTAAGATGGACTTGGGAAAATCCACTTCTTATGTCTAGGATAATCAACATAAAGTCTGTTTTGCTGTTCTGGGATCTTGCCAGGTACTTGTAACCTGGATTGGTCACTGTTGGAAACAGGATACTGGGCTTGATAGACCTTCAGTCTATCCAAGTATGGCAATGCTTATGTTCTTATGTTCATCTCTGCACGCTTCCCAGGCACTAAAAATACTTTTTATTTTTTAGTGCTGGGGGCATGTTTGGGGGTGAATAGTAGGTTAGCACAACTATATTTTATTTTATTTTATTTTACATTTGTACCCCGTGCTTTCCCATTCATGGCAGGCTCAATGCGGCTTACATATACGGGTACTTATTTGTACCTGAGGCAATGGAGGGTTAAGTGACTTGCTCAGAGTCACAAGGAGCTGCCTGTGCCTGAAGTGGGAATCGAACTCAGTTCCTCAGTTCCCCAGGACCAAAGTCCACCACCCTAACCACTAGGCCACTCCTCCACTGTTGCTACTATTTGAGATTCTACATGGAATGTTGCTATTCCACTAGCAACATTCCATGTAGAAGTCGGCCCTTGCAGATCACCAATGTGGCCGCGCAGGCTTCTGCTTCTGTGAGTCTGACGTCTACGTGCAGGACGTCAGACTCACAGAAACAGAAGCCTGCGCAGCCTTCTACATGGAATGTTGCTAGTGGAATAGCAACATTCCATGTAGAATCTCCAATAGTAGCAACATTCCATGTAGAATCTCCAATAGCAGCAACATTCCATGTAGAATCTCCAATAGTATCTATTTTATTTTTGTTACATTTGTACCCTGCGCTTTCCCACTCATGGCAGGCTCAATGCGGCTTACATGGGGCAATGGAGGGTTAAGTGACTTGCCCAGAGTCACAAGGAGCTGCCTGTGCCTAAAGTGGGAATCAAACTCAGTTCCCCAGGACCAAAGTCCACCACCCTAACCACAATAGGCCACTCCACCACTGTTGCTACTATTTGAGATTCCACTAGCAACGTTCCATGTAGAAGTCGGCCCTTGCAGATCACCAATGTGGCCGCGCAGGCTTCTGCTTCTGTGAGTCTGACGTACGTGCAGGACGTCAGACTCACAGAAACAGAAGCCTGCGCAGCCTTCTACATGGAATGTTGCTAGTGGAATAGCAACATTCCATATAGAATCTCCAATAGTAGCAACATTCCATGTAGAATCTCCAATAGTATCTATTTTATTTTTGTTACATTTGTACCCCGCGCTTTCCCACTCATGGCAGGCTCAATGCGGCTTACATGGGGCAATGGAGGGTTAAGTGACTTGCCCAGAGTCACAAGGAGCTGCCTGTGCCTGAAGTGGGAATCGAACTCAGTTCCCCAGGACCAAAGTCCACCACCCTAACCACTAGGCCACTCCTCCACTCCATATTAATGTGTACCTACCAGTTAATGCATGGTTACCACATGAGGCCTTTCTGCCTACTAAACAGATGTCGATATGGGCTAACACGCTAATGGCCACACGCTAATTGGGAAATTAGCACCTGGTCATTAGTTGAGGAAATGAAAACTCAGCCGTTTTGCTGCATGATATTCAGCACAACCTTGCTGATATGGGGATAACTCCATTTGCACAAATCATCACCCCATTTCTACCTGTACAAACTTTGTGTGACTAGATTGAGCTGGATATTCATATTGCTGAATATCCAGATTAATTTATCCTGTTTTATTTACCCACTCAGATACTTTTAAAGATCCACTCCATGATATGAATCTTATGGCTCATGCTTTTTCTTTTTACCCTATATGGATGTTTTGTCTGTCATTTCTGTGCTTATCTCTCTATATAAAACGCACCTCCAACGTTCGAATGAAGCCTCACTTTCCCAACGTTCTAAAGTGAGGCGGCAGAGACCACTTTTTGCTCCGAGTGTCTGCCCCGCCCACGCGTCAAACGTGATGACGTCGAGGGCGGAGCACAGACACTCAACACATCCAAAAAACGATCACTGCCTCTACCCCCCCCCCCCGGCGCATCACCCAAGCCCCTCTCCTGCGAACCACGCAGGGGGAGGAGTAGGGAAACACCCAGACACATAAAATCCAGACCGCCCTCTTCTGTCTCCCTCCCCCCTGTCAGGACTCTGAACACCCTCCTCTGTGGCCTCAGGACGACAGATGACGTAGGATTACAACGTTGGAGGTGCAGTATCCACCCTCCGCCACGCCCCCCAAGTCGGCCACACCCCTCTCCCCTCCCCCCCCAAGTTGGCAACACAACACTCTCCACCCCCCCCAGGTCGCAACACCCAGTGATCCACACTCCCCCCCAGAAGGTCGCAGCACACACTGCTCCACCCTCCACCCCCCCCAAACAGGTCGCCGACCCCCACCCACGTTGTCACCGCTCCCTCCCTCCACCCACCCCCGAGGCTGCAACATCCACTGCTCCACCCCCCCCCCCCAGGTCGCATCAGCAACCGCTACAACCCTCCAACCCCCCCCCCCCCCCCACCAACAGGTCACCGCCGCTCACCCCCCCCGTCCGATTAAAAAAAAAACAATGAAAAAATGATTTTCAAAAAGAAAGGAAACGGAGCCGACACCACCCCCACCATAGCTGCGCCTCGACTACCTCTTTCCTCTTCTTGCTATTGTTCTGTAGCTTTCGATCTTTCCTCCGGCGGAGCATGCAGTTCTCGCAAAGAAAACGGAGCCACAAGTCGCAGAGCTTTAAACTGCTGAACGAGGGTAAAAAGAAAGGGCAGTTGAGGGCCAGGTGCTCTTGGGGGGGAGGGGTGAAGGGAGTGCACATGTCCAGCTGCCTAAACCCCCTAGAAAATGGTCTGTTTTGAAAGACATTTTCAAAACAAAACAAAACAAAGGATGTGCTGTTTTCTAAATGCACGATAAGCAAGAACTTTGACAGAGGGAAGATTTATGACTCAACCTGCCTGAACTATATCCTCAGAGCAACAGTTATGGGAGGAGGCAGTGTCCTTGAAAAGCACTTATTCCCGGTGTTAATTTCTGATGCATATTTGTCTCGGGGGTTTGTTTTGTATTTTTGGGGAGATGGGGAGTTTCAATCTTTATTTTTATTTCATTTTTATCATTAATGTTTTCTTCTCCTACAATTAACAAAAATAATTGGCTGCTGTTCCTTACGTTTGCTGCTCAGAGGATAAACTTCTCACATAAACACACTCTCTCACAGACACACTTGCACTCACTCTCACTGTCTCACACACACACACTTGCACATTCACTCTCTCTCTCACACACACAGTCACTGTCACAGACACTCTCTCAAACATACACACTCCGCCAAAAAACTTCTCACACACACTCATTCTCACATAAACACACTCTCTCACAGACACACTTGCACTCACTCTCACTGTCTCACACACACACACTTGCACATTCACTCTCTCTCTCACACACACAGTCACTGTCACAGACACTCTCTCAAACATACACACTCCACCAAAAAACTTCTCACACACACTCATTCTCACATAAACACACTCTCTCACAGACACACTTGCACTCACTCTCACTGTCTCACACACACACACACACTTGCACATTCACTCTCTCTCTCACACACACAGTCACTGTCACAGACACTCTCTCAAACATACACACTCCACCAAAAAACTTCTCACACACACTCATTCTCACATAAACACACTCTCTCACAGACACACTTGCACTCACTCTCACTGTCTCACACACACACACACTTGCACATTCACTCTCTCTCTCACACACACAGTCACTGTCACAGACACTCTCTCAAACATACACACTCCACCAAAAAACTTCTCACACACACTCATTCTCACATAAACACACTCTCTCACAGACACACTTGCACCCACTCTCACTGTCTCACACACACACACACACTTGCACATTCACTCTCTCTCTCACACACACAGTCACTGTCACAGACACTCTCTCAAACATACACACTCCACCAAAAAACTTCTCACACACACTCATTCTCACATAAACACACTCTCTCACAGACACACTTGCACCCACTCTCACTGTCTCACACACACACACTTGCACATTCACTCTCTCTCTCACACACACAGTCACTGTCACAGACACTCTCTCAAACATACACACTCCGCCAAAAAACTTCTCACACACACTCATTCTCACATAAACACACTCTCTCACAGACACACTTGCACCCACTCTCACTGTCTCACACTTGAAAATTCACTCTCTCTCACACACACAGTCACTCTCACAGACACTCTCTCAAACATACACACTCCGCCAAAAAACTTCTCACACACACTCATTCTCACATAAACACACTCTCTCACAGACACACTTGCACCCACTCTCACTGTCTCACACTTGAAAATTCACTCTCTCTCACACACACAGTCACTCTCACAGACACTCTCTCAAACATACACACTCCGCCAAAAAACTTCTCACACACACTCATTCTCACATAAACACACTCTCTCACAGACACACTTGCACTCACTCTCACTGTCTCACACACACACACTTGCACATTCACTCTCTCTCTCACACACACAGTCACTGTCACAGACACTCTCTCAAACATACACACTCCGCCAAAACACTTCTCACACACACTCATTCTCACATAAACACACTCTCTCACAGACACACTTGCACCCACTCTCAGTCTCACACACACACACTTGCACATTCACTCTCTCTCTCACACACACAGTCACTGTCACAGACACTCTCTCAAACATACACACTCCACCAAAAAACTTCTCACACACACTCATTCTCACATAAACACACTCTCTCACAGACACACTTGCACCCACTCTCACTGTCTCACACTTGAAAATTCACTCTCTCTCTCACACACACAGTCACTCTCACAGACACTCTCTCAAACATACACACTCCGCCAAAAAACTTCTCACACACACTCATTCTCACATAAACACACTCTCTCACAGACACACTTGCACTCACTCTCACTGTCTCACACACACAGTCACTGTCACAGACACTCTCTCAAACATACACACTCCGCCAAAAAACTTCTCACACACACTCATTCTCACATAAACACACTCTCTCACAGACACACTTGCACCCACTCTCACTGTCTCACACACACACACTTGCACATTCACTCTCTCTCTCACACACACAGTCACTGTCACAGACACTCTCTCAAACATACACACTGCGCCAAAAAACTTCTCACACACACTCATTCTCACATAAACACACTCTCTCACAGACACACTTGCACCCACTCTCACTGTCTCACACTTGAAAATTCACTCTCTCTCACACACACAGTCACTCTCACACACACTCTCTCAAACATACACACTCCGCCAAAAAACTTCTCACACACACTCATTCTCACATAAACACACTCTCACAGACACACTTGCACTCACTCTCACTGTCTCACACACACACACTTGCACATTCACTCTCTCTCTCACACACACAGTCACTGTCACAGACACTCTCTCAAACATACACACTCCACCAAAAAACTTCTCACACACACTCATTCTCACATAAACACACTCTCTCACAGACACACTTGCACTCACTCTCACTGTCTCACACACACACACACACTTGCACATTCACTCTCTCTCTCACACACACAGTCACTGTCACAGACACTCTCTCAAACATACACACTCCACCAAAAAACTTCTCACACACACTCATTCGCACATAAACACACTCTCTCACAGACACACTTGCACTCACTCTCACTGTCTCACACACACACACACACTTGCACATTCACTCTCTCTCTCACACACACAGTCACTGTCACAGACACTCTCTCAAACATACACACTCCACCAAAAAACTTCTCACACACACTCATTCTCACATAAACACACTCTCTCACAGACACACTTGCACTCACTCTCACTGTCTCACACACACACACACACTTGCACATTCACTCTCTCTCTCACACACACAGTCACTGTCACAGACACTCTCTCAAACATACACACTCCACCAAAAAACTTCTCACACACACTCATTCTCACATAAACACACTCTCTCACAGACACACTTGCACCCACTCTCACTGTCTCACACACACACACACACACACACTTGCACATTCACTCTCTCTCTCTCTCTCTCACACACAGTCACTGTCACAGACACTCTCTCAAACATACACACTCCACCAAAAAACTTCTCACACACACTCATTCTCACATAAACACACTCTCTCACAGACACACTTGCACCCACTCTCACTGTCTCACACTTGAAAATTCACTCTCTCTCACACACACAGTCACTCTCACAGACACTCTCTCAAACATACACACTCCGCCAAAAAACTTCTCACACACACTCATTCTCACATAAACACACTCTCTCACAGACACACTTGCACCCACTCTCACTGTCTCACACTTGAAAATTCACTCTCTCTCACACACACAGTCACTCTCACAGACACTCTCTCAAACATACACACTCCGCCAAAAAACTTCTCACACACACTCATTCTCACATAAACACACTCTCTCACAGACACACTTGCACTCACTCTCACTGTCTCACACACACACACTTGCACATTCACTCTCTCTCTCACACACACAGTCACTGTCACAGACACTCTCTCAAACATACACACTCCGCCAAAACACTTCTCACACACACTCATTCTCACATAAACACACTCTCTCACAGACACACTTGCACCCACTCTCACTGTCTCACACACACACACTTGCACATTCACTCTCTCTCTCACACACACAGTCACTGTCACAGACACTCTCTCAAACATACACACTCCACCAAAAAACTTCTCACACACACTCATTCTCACATAAACACACTCTCTCACAGACACACTTGCACCCACTCTCACTGTCTCACACTTGAAAATTCACTCTCTCTCACACACACAGTCACTCTCACAGACACTCTCTCAAACATACACACTCCGCCAAAAAACTTCTCACACACACTCATTCTCACATAAACACACTCTCTCACAGACACACTTGCACTCACTCTCACTGTCTCACACACACAGTCACTGTCACAGACACTCTCTCAAACATACACACTCCGCCAAAAAACTTCTCACACACACTCATTCTCACATAAACACACTCTCTCACAGACACACTTGCACCCACTCTCACTGTCTCACACACACACACTTGCACATTCACTCTCTCTCTCACACACACAGTCACTGTCACAGACACTCTCTCAAACATACACACTGCGCCAAAAAACTTCTCACACACACTCATTCTCACATAAACACACTCTCTCACAGACACACTTGCACCCACTCTCACTGTCTCACACTTGAAAATTCACTCTCTCTCACACACACAGTCACTGTCACAGACACTCTCTCAAACATACACACTCCGCCAAAAAACTTCTCACACACACTCATTCTCACATAAACACACTCTCTCACAGACACACTTGCACTCACTCTCACTGTCTCACACACACACACTTGCACATTCACTCTCTCTCTCACACACACAGTCACTGTCACAGACACTCTCTCAAACATACACACTCCAGCCAAAAAACTTCTCACACACACTCATTCTCACATAAACACACTCTCTCACAGACACACTTGCACTCACTCTCACTGTCTCACACACACACACACTTGCACATTCACTCTCTCTCTCACACACACAGTCACTGTCACAGACACTCTCTCAAACATACACACTCCACCAAAAAACTTCTCACACACACTCATTCTCACATAAACACACTCTCTCACAGACACACTTGCACTCACTCTCACTGTCTCACACACACACACACTTGCACATTCACTCTCTCTCTCACACACACAGTCACTGTCACAGACACTCTCTCAAACATACACACTCCACCAAAAAACTTCTCACACACACTCATTCTCACATAAACACACTCTCTCACAGACACACTTGCACCCACTCTCACTGTCTCACACTTGAAAATTCACTCTCTCTCACACACACAGTCACTCTCACAGACACTCTCTCAAACATACACACTCCGCCAAAAAACTTCTCACACACACTCATTCTCACATAAACACACTCTCTCACAGACACACTTGCACCCACTCTCACTGTCTCACACTTGAAAATTCACTCTCTCTCTCACACACACAGTCACTCTCACAGACACTCTCTCAAACATACACACTCCAGCAAAAAAACTTCTCACACACACTCATTCTCACATAAACACACTCTCTCAGACACACTTGCACCCACTCTCACTGTCTCAAACTTGAAAATTCACTCTCTCTCACACTCACAGTCACTCTCACACACACTCTCTCAAACATACACACTCTGCCAAAAACCTTGCTAGCGCCCGTTTCATTTCAGCCAGAAACAGGCCTTTTTTACTAGTAGATTATAAGCTCAATGGTGTGGGGACTCTCTTACGCATTGTGTCCATCTTGTAGCACTATATGAATAATTAATAGTAACTGTAGTGCAATCTGTCCCTGAGGAGTTTCACTATTTGCTGCCTTTCCCCACTAGCAATGAGTTGTCAGGTAAGTTGCTTTTTCCCCTTAGCAATGTTTAACATGATATTACAGTGTCACCCAGTGGCTGCAGGTTTATCTGATTTGCCTGTCTCTAAAGTTTTGCTTTCCTTTTTTTTTTTCTCCTGACGTCAGTTTCCCGTTCCAGGGGTAGAGGACCGGCAGAGCTGACAGCGCATACCTGAAGGCTGCTGCAGACCCACGCTTCTTTTTCTTCTTGTGTCAGCGCTGCTGTAAAGAGGTCTGGAGGGAGAGAGAGAGTGTGTAAAAGAGCAGGGGAGAGCCAGGGACACGGAAAAGAGCAGGGGAGAGCCAGAGAGAGATGGGGAGAGAAAGAGGGGACATGGAAAAGAGCAGGGGAGAGCGGAAACAGAAAATGAGAGCGGGACCAGAGCTGAGAGAGAAGGGAAAGCTGAAGCACCGAGCCTGCTCGCCTTTCACTGCTGCCACCGGGACCCCAAGGTAAGATGAGTTTTAAAATTCTGGGCGGCACGCAAGAAGGCGAGGACGGACCGGCGGAGAACTGAGGGAGAAGAGGGCGGGCACCGGGCAGTTGGGCTGGCTGGGAAGGGAACTTCCGACTTCCGGCAGCTGCAGAGCCTCCTAGGGTTTCTGGCGCCCTCATGAAATCCTAAGAAGTTAGACCCTGCATGCAGCACAATACCAGACAAAGAGAAAGAAACACATTGCTATACATTGCAAAATAAGATAGCAGATGTAAATTCTCAAAGTGGACATATTCCAAACACTAAAATGAAAATAAAATGATTTTTTTCTACCTTTGTTGTCTGGTGACTTTGTTTTTCTGATCATGCTGGCCCAGTATCTGATTCTGCTGCTATTTATCCTCTTAACTCCGTTTCCAGGGCTTCCTTTCCATTTATTTCTTTACTTTCCTCCTTTCTTCTTCATTTCCTGCTCTATATCCATAAGTAAAAGCTGGGTCCTCCTTTCTCCCCTGCCCCCCTCCATCCATCCATATCTAGCAATTCTCCTCTCTCCCCTGTCCTCCTCTCCATGTCCAGCAATTTCTCCACTCTCCCTGGGCACTGCCCTCCCATCCATGTCCATCCATGCTCCTCTCTCCCCTGCCCCCTCCATCCATCTATATCCAGCAATTCTCCTCTCTCCCCTGTCCTCCTCTCCATGTCCAACAATTTCTCCACTCTCCCTGGTCCCTGCCCTCCCATCCATGTCCATCGATGCTCCTCTGTCCCCTGCCCTCCTCCATCCATCCATATCAAGCAATTCTCCTCTCTCCCCTGTCTTCCTCTCCATGTCCAGCAATTTCTCCACTCTCCTGGGGCACTGACCTCCCATCCATGTCCATCCATGCTCCTCTCTCCCCTGCCCCCCTCCATCCATCCATATCAAGTAATTTCTCCTCGTTCCCTAGGCTCTGCCCTCCCATCCATGTCCATCAATGCTCCTCTGTCCCCTGCCCACCTCCATCCATCCATCTCAAGCAATTCTCCTCCCTCCCCTCCCTGTACAGCAATTTCTCCACTCTCCCTGCCCTCCTCTCCCATCCAATGCTTTAATCTTTTAAATTTACCTCCGTGGCAGCAGCTGAGCCTGCGCAGCATCAGTGAAAGCGCTGCCCCCTAGCCTTCCCTTTGCTTCGTTCGTTCCCTCTTGGTGTCCCGCCTTCTTCTGACATCATTTCCGCGAGGGCGGGAAACTGAGAGGGAACGAACGAGCGAAGGGAAGGCTAGCGGGCAGCGCTTTCACTGATGCTGCGTAGCTGCTGCGACATCAGAGGGCTAAGCGGCGCCCCCTGCCCCTGCCTGGGCAGGTGAAAACATTGGGGGTGCTCGAGCACCCACAGCACCCACGGAGTCGGCGCCTAAGGCCGCACGCCTGTCAGCTCTGCTGTTTCCCTGCTCCCTCTGCCCCAGAACAGGTTACTTCCTGTTCTGGGGCAGAGGGAGCAGGGAACCAGCGGAGCCGAGAGCCGCGCAGCTGCTCCCAGCACATAAGAATGCACCCGGGGGGGGGGGGGGTGTTGATGCCCTAGGAGGGGGGGTGTCGTGCTGCACCGGGGGGGGGGGTGCACATTGGCGATCCGCCCCGGGTGGCAGCCGACCTAGGAACATCACTGTTCCCACCTCCTTAAAGTGGATCTGTGTAGAAAGTAGATAACAGGCAAAGGGTCCTACGCAGTGAGAACAGATCAGGGAAACGATTTAGGGCCTGATGCACAAAAGTCCCTGGAAAGAGACGCTTCCTATTTCCAGCTCAGTAAAAATTGCTGAGGTGCAAATAGTGAGCGATTCACAAAAGAAACTGCATGCAAATGAGCTGCATGGACTTTTATCATGCAGCTTGGGTACAGAAAGTGTGGCTGCTATGTGCATGCTCAGAACAGTTTACTATGGACGTTTGTCGTACATGCATATGAGCTGTGTGTATGAAAGCCATGTGTATTGTCATCACAAACAGCTGCTTAACCTTCTCCCCCTCCAAAAGAGCCAGTTTCAAAGGATGGAGGGGGAGCAAACGGAAGAGCTCATGACAAGAAACCTCCCCAGACTACTCTGATCACCCCTGGAGCTCCCAAGCGCTGTCCATGTCAGTCCCAGACAATCAAGGGCCACTGACCCACCTGCTACAACCCCTGGAGTTCTCAGGCGCTGAGCATACCCTAGTCTCTGGACTCCACTGCGCGCCTGCCACAGCTCACACCCATAATTCCGCATCACCGTGATGCTTTTCTTGGCTTGATGCAGCAGTGTTTTGGCTTCTTTTTCCATCCCCCAAATGTAGCCAGAAGACGCCAGACGAGTCTGCTCACGAGCTTCCGAAACGGGACACCTGTGCACACCTCCTCCCTGCCTGAACTCTCTGCTACAAGACCCGCCCTCCTGGTCACTGGCAGTGGATGCAGAACAGCAAACATCAAGGAAAATTAAATAATGTATTCTAATTTTGCATCTTACAAGAAAAAAATATATGCAGCCGGGATGCCGCCAGAATGCTACGACAGCTCCTGACCTCCCGTAAATATTCTCCTGTAAGAGCTAGGCGTTTCTTCATTTGCATCGCTCGTAAAAGGCTGTGCATCCCTCGGAATGCACATTTAAATACAAATCAGCTCATTTGCATAGATTTGCATGCAATTCCCATTGGCTGCCTTCATGGACGGAAAAGAGCTCGCAGGTCATGGACGGAAAAGAGCTCGCAGGACCTCTTTGTGCATGTCTCGCAGAATACCGGTGTAAAGCACACGGTGCTGCCCTGGTAAGTTTTGTGCATCAGGGTCTTAGTCCTCTTTCATCTACGTCCTTGTGGTTCTTAAGATCTGAATCTATATGAAAATTCTGGACCCCTCACTATGGAGAATTACATTTATATCTTGCCAGTGTTTATTTAGGCACTTCAGTGAATTGTTTTGTGCAAACTGACTCTTCAAATTGCTTGAAGTCAGCAAATACAGTGTAGTAATTGGATGGTAAATTGTCTCTCCTTCTGGATTTGTTGTAAGTGAGTTGAAGCAGTATTGCCAAATCTGAAATACGATATTATGCGGTAACCCCCAAATTATTGTATTTTACAAAACATCATTTGTGCACTAAACTTGCTCTTGATGGCCAGGTCATTTGTCCCCAGATGGATTACAACATCAGTATTAATATCCTTCTGTATGGAGCTGGTCCCTCATGCAGTGGGGCTGAGGGTGATCCAGGGGGTGGGTACACACATTTATTCTGATTAATCAGAATGTCTAAGTATATATTTTGCCTGTTCGTATTGCAGCTGGTGAAGGAGGCTCTATGTGGAAGAATACAAGTGACTGAGACAAGCATTTGAAGTGAAACAGTGCCTGAATCTTACTCACTTACAACTATTACTAAAAAGGCACTCAGCCACAACCTCACACTCGAGAACCAAGTAAATACCATACTAAAGAAAATGTTCTATGCAATGTGGAAACTCAAACGAATAAAACCTTTCTTCCCGAGGGAAACTTTTCAAAACCTAATACAATCAATGGTCCTAAGCCATGCAGATTACTGTAACGGAATCTACGCAGGATGTAAAGCACAACTCACAAAAAAACTCCAGACCGCCCAAAATACAGCAGCCAGATTGATATATGGTAAAACACGATTCGAAAGTGCTAAACCCCTACGAGAAAAGTTGCACTGGCTCCCAATCAAAAACGGACCATCTTCAAAATCTGCATCTTGGTACACAAAATCATCTATGGCGTAGTACCAGGATACATGATAGACCTAATAATTGTAAGCTCCTTGAGCAGGGACTGTCCTTCTATGTTAAATTGTACAGCGCTGCGTATCCCTAGTAGCACTTTAGAAATGTCAAGTAGTAGTAGTAGTAATAGATCTACCAACCAGAAACAGAATCAGACCATCACGATCATACCTAAACCTACATTATCCAAATTGTAAAGGACTAAAATACAAAACAACTTATGCATCCAGCTTCTCTTACATAACCGCACAACTATGGAACGGACTCCCAAATGCTGTAAGAACAATCCATGACCACTTAAACTTCAGGAAATCACTCAAAACTCACCTCTTCAAAAAGGCCTATCCCACCGATCCAACATAAATCCCAGTAACACAGCATAACTAATGATCGTACTGGACAATTTATAATCTTCACTTCCTTCGACCCCTCGATGTCTGATCCACACCTACCTCATCGGACCCCAATATAACTTTGTATCTGTTACCAACCAAATTGGCAACAGCCTCTCCGATACTATGTAAGCCACATTGAACCTGCAAATAGGTAGGAAAATGTGGGGTACGAATGTAACAAATAAATATGGGTGCTGATGTGCCCAACACAGACTCTTCCTATCATTATTATACTGTATGTCTGTAGTCTGATATTAGAAAGAAAAGGGGTTGATATTTAAAAGGACTCATCAGGGAAGCAGCACTAGCCTACAGTAAGTTAGGATCCTAAGTTTTTTCCATTATTTTCATCCAAACTTAGGAGCATAAGTTTTCAGGTGAAAATTCTTCTGACTTTAGAAGCTTAAATTTATGCTTTTCAGGAGATCCAAGATGGCTGCACTTGTCCGACATGCTGCTAGTGCTCCGAGGTTTCTTCTTGCTTTTTTCTCTACTATGCCGAAGCGACGGGGCAGACCTGCTGCCAGAGCCTATCTGCATGTTGTTGCCCCTTCTTATGGTCGGATGAATACCTATCTTCAGATGTAGGGGTTGCCAGATAGGTCGGAAGGTAGTTCTGACCATAGTGCCCCTCTTCCCCAGCCCAGCAGCAGTAGTTCACCACTGCTGAAACCGTCAGCGTCACGACCAGGAAGTGTAGTAGCTGTTCTGTGTGATGCTCCAATTCATCCAGCAGCTGCGAAGGAGGTGGCGGTTGTAACATCATTAACCCCTCCAGGGGAGATGGTGCGAGCGTCAACTTCTATTGGGGAGGATTCAAGAACCACTTGAGAAATGACCGAGGGAGCTTCTTCAGTTTTACAGGTACGGATTCCACAAATTGCTTCTTTTCAATGTGTGACGCCATGTGAGGTCATCAGAAGGCCCAAGAAGCCCTGATTAAAGATCTTGGAAACCTAAAGAATAAATCAAAATCATTTGAGAAGAGGAGGAAGTGAATTCACTGAGCAAAATGGTCGCTTGAAGTGAGAACTCCCGCTTCCCCACATAAAGTTTTTTGGCGTTACCCCATCTTTATGTGCAATCCATAGCGTGACTCGGGTGTCCCCGATTAAGAACACTTAGCAGAGACAATAGGGTGATGAGCACAACCGCGAACCTCACTCAATTCACCTTCTCAAGCAGCTCGGCGGCGAAGCAGGTGGTAGTGATGGAACTGGCGGCTCTGGACCCTGCACGCCCCCCCGGGGGATCTCTGTCCCAAGATATGTTTCTATCAGAAAGAGACCATGAAGGTTCGGAACCATTAAAGTTTCCAGAGCTTAGAGACTGGCTTATGGAGATGCAGACGGATCTTAAAGCGGACAGCACAGATTTAGCAGCTTTGGGGGCGGACCTGCAAGGAGAAATCCGCGACCTGGGTAACCACCTAGAAGAGCTGGAAGGTCGAGTGGAAGAGCAGGAGAGAGGGATACATGCCCTAGATCGACAGATGGGGGACATGCACGCAGGATTTCAGCAACTTACAGATAAGTTGGAGGACTTGGAAAATAGAAGCCGGAGACGCAATCTCCGGTTTAGAGGTTTGCCGGAATCCCCAGCTTACATAGATTGTGAAGATGTAGTGCAGAAAACGGTGAGCACTTTGTTAACAGAAGCAGGTTCAGCAACTGATCCAAAAGAGGTTCTTTTGGAGCGGTCCCACAGGGCCTTGGGCATAGCGAGAAATAATTTGCCTAAAGATATAATTGCCTGCTTTCAAGATTTCAAACTCAGGAAGCGAGTGCTGCAAGCGAGTCGAAAGCTTGATAACTTTAAGTGGGATACCTATCAGATAGAAGTATTTCAAGACTTGGCCTCAATTACGCTAAAAAGGACAGCAGACCTGAAGCCGGTTACTGTGAGACTGCGTGAACTGGGCATTAGATACCGATGGAGACACCCATTTGCTCTGGCATTCTACAAAGATGGCCGCATGCATCAAATTAAATCTGTGGCTGAGGCACGTGAAATATTGACAGATGGAGATATAGATAAATCCTCAGCGATGTCAGGCAAAACTAGATCTCTCTCTATGTCGGCACACCCGAAGTGGCAGCGGGTGTCGAAAGGAAATAAGAGGTTGGAACGCCAGAAGTCTGCTGGTCAGCTAACCTGATGCGATGTCACTTCCAGATAGTTGAGTATGGGACACTATCAGGCTTATTTTCGAAAGAGAAGGAAACCCATCTTTCGACACAAATCGGAAGATGGGTGTCCTTCTCACAGGGTTTACCAAATCGGCATAATCAAAAGCCGATTTTGGGCGTCCCCAACTGCTTTCCATCATGGGGACGACCAAAGTTCCTGGGGGCGTGTTGGAGGTGTAGCAAACTACATGCAATCAGATTGTCAATCTGAAAGATGAAAATGGGGTGTTGACTTCAGAACACCTGCACCTACAGCGGATATTTTGGCAGTTTTATGAAAGACTTTACACGCCAGATATTGCCCTCTCAGAGAGGGATATATCTGCCTTTTTAGAACAAATTCACCAACCCAGGCTTACTCTCGGGGTCCAGCAACGGCTTTCTAGGCCAATTGAATTGGATGAGATTCTTCAAGCGATTCAAGCCCTATCTCCTGCAAAGGCACCGGGACCGGATGGCTTTACTAATAAGTTTTATAAGATTTTTGGTAAGCTTTTGGCCCCTTGCTCCTGCGGGTTTTCAATTCCTTTAGTGAGGGCTAAGACCTTCCAGAGACATGGAATTTGGCGACCATTACAGTTATACCCAAGCCGGGTAAGGACCCTCAGCTGTGTGGCTCTTACCGCCCAATTTCTCTCCTGGGGGTTGATTATAAGATTTACACTAAAATATTGGCTACGCGCTTACAACATTACCTCCCCTTATTGATTCATGAAGATCAGGCGGGTTTCGCTCATAAGTACATAAGTAATGTCACACTGGGAAAAGACCAAGGGTCCATCGAGCCCAGCATCCTGTCCACGACAGCTGCCAATCCAGGCCAAGGGCACCTGGCAAGCTTCCCAAACGTACAAACATTCTATACATGTTATTCCTGGAATTGTGGATTATTCCCAAGTCCATTTAGTAGCGGTTTATGGACTTGTCCTTTAGGAAACCGTCTAACCCCTTTTAAAACTCTGCCAAGCTAACCGCCTTCACCACATTCTCTGGCAACGAATTCCAGAGCTTAATTACGCGTTGGGTGAAGAAACATTTTGTCCGATTTGTTTTAAATTTACTACACTGTAGTTTCATCGCATGCCCCCTAGTCCTAGTATTTTTGGAAAGCGTGAACAGACGCTTCACATCCACCTGTTCCACTCCACTCATTATTTTATATGCCTCTATCATGTCCCCCCTCAGCCGTCTCTTCTCCAAGCTGAAAAGCCCTTAGTCTTTCTTCATAGGGAAGTCGTCCCATCCCCGCTATCATTTTAGTCAAACAAACATTTGATACTATCCGTCAGGCCCTACACCTGTTATATTATGCTGAATCTGCACAGGTACCTTCATGTTTACTATCGCTTGACGCAGAGAAGGCGTTTAATAGGGTACATTGGCCGTTTATGTTTGCGGTTCTAGAGAGAGCTGGAATAGAAGGTTCCTTCCTTCATTGGCTTCTTCTTATTTATACGGCTCCTTGTGCTTCAGTTCAAGTTAATAGTCAGCGGTCTCCTTCGTTTCCTCTGTCTAGGGGTACGAGACAGGGTTGCACCCTATTCCCTCTTCTTTTTGCGTTGGTGGATGAACCTTTGGCAGTCAATATCCGCATGCATCTGGAGATCCAAGGAGTAAGAAGAGGGGGGATTAAGACTCGAATCTTCTGTTTGCGGATGATGTATTGCTGACTCTTGCTGACCCGGGTGCTTCCTTTTCAGTTTTAACCTTGATTTTACATGAATATGGTCAGGCTTCAGGTTTTCAAATTAATATGGATAAGCCAGAAGCTTTGAATGTGACTATCCCTGAGGAACAAGTAGCTGGATTAAAGATTAGGTTTCCTTTCCGTTGGGCGTCAAGAGGTATCTGATAACTTGAGGTAAATTTGACAAAAAGGTTTAAGGATTTATATGAGGTGAATTTTCCAGGGAAGCTCAAGGAGCTCTTTCTGGAACTTGAGCGTTGGGAGGGCTTGACAATTTCATGGCTAGGCCGGATTGAAGTGGTTAAGATGATTCTGCTACCCAAGCTGCTGTATTTGTTCATGGCAATTCCCATTTTCTTACCTGAACATTTTTTTCAGGGCTTGACATAGAGTTTTTTAATTCATCTGGAAGCGGAGGCCACCCCGAGTGAGGAGGGAGGTGATGTATCAATTGAGTGTGTTAGGAGGGATGGTTGTTCCCTCTTTTTCGGCTTACTATCAGGCGGCTCATCTTCGCATTTTGGCAGAATGGATGCAGGGGGCGGGTAAATTGTGGAAATCCCTTGAGCAGACATGGCTGGACCCATTCCCATTGGCGGCAGTCCCTTGGTTGCCCAACAAGTTTCTAGGGGGGCTGGTTAGAGGGACGCCACCATTGCTCCAGAGACCCCTGTCAGTTTGGAGGGACATTCGGAGGAAGCTTTTCTCGGGCCGCATATATTTTCTGCATATGTATATTCGTTTTGCACCCCAGTTTGCCCCAGGGGGGGTGTGTGGCCTCTGGGTATGGGTTATGGGAAAAAATGGGTTTGCGTGAATTTTGGCAGATTTGGGAAGAGGGGGACTTTGTTTCGTTTAAGGATATTCGTGAGGAATATGGGATCCCTATTTCTCAAGCATTTCAATACCACCAAGTGCGAGATGTCATTTTTAGAAAAGCTGGAGGGGATTTGAGTTTAACTGAAACGAACCTGGAAAGGGCGATGATGAGTGGGGGGGGGGGGGGGGGGGGGAAGAGGGGGGTCTCCAGACTGTATACAGCTCTCCTCTCACAGAGTAAACCTGTCATGTTTTATCTGCTGAAATGGGAGCAGGCTTTGGGTGTGTCTTATGAATTTTCACAGTGGGAGCAGATCTTTAAATCATTGCTTAAAGTATCTATTTCTAGTGCTTTAACGGAAAATGGGTACAAGATCTTGTATAAGTGGTACTATACTCTTAAGCGATTGCATAAAATGTTTCCTTAGGAGTCAGCTTTATGCTGGCGTCAATGTGGTATGGAGGGCGATATGTACCACATATGGTGGGCTTGTCCCAGTGCTCAGAAGTATTGGTCTAACATTTGGAAGTTTGTTTCCAGCCTTACTAAGCTTACATACCCTATGAAGATGGAACATTGTCTCCTGCACGTTAAGCCGATGGGGGTAAAGACTCACATACATCATTTGGTTACTTCTGTGTTTGTAGCCAGCAAGCTGCTGCTGGCTGTGGCCTGGAAACAGTCGGCATTGCCTGGTCTCTCAGTGATATTACACAACTTGGACAGCATTCATCTGATGTCTAAGTTAACAGCCTTGCGAACTGCTCACCTATTATCATCCCGTAAGATTTGGGACCCATATGTGAAATGGTCTGCCTGTCCGGACTCCTCCCTTCTTATCATATAGAGACTGTAGAGTATGGGGGGGTGGAAGTGTCATGGGGAAGGGGATTTAAAGAATTTCTGTATAGCTTGCCACTGGGGAGATATCTGCTGAGATATGTTTTGCTGTGTCTGGAGTTGATGTTGTGCCCAGGCTGGCTATTTATTGTTGTGATTTGCTGCATTCTTCAATAAAAGCATTAAAAAAAAGTCTTTTGAGAATTATATTAGGTCTAATAACCTGCATTTTCTAAATTTTCCTCAGATAGAAACTGTGACGTCTAGAGAATGCTCAGGAGATATTTGAAAGAGTATCGAGGGTCCTGTTGCCTTGAAAAGATTTGCACCACAGTTGTGAGGCCGCAGGGCATGTCAAGAGGGGCAAGTTGTAAACACGCCCTTCCCCTTGGGAGTTTTGGCTCTCTAGTGTAGTTCTCAAAGGGGAAGCGTAAAATGAAGCTGAAGACAGAGACAGTGTCCCAGGTCCTGTGGACAAACACTTGAAAGAGGTTTTAGGGGTTCCTGAAGAATCTTTACCCCCTTTCTCTCAAATATTTGCCTTCTACTACTTCAGGGAGACCTGACAATGTTGACCAAACTGAGCATCCTCTTGATGTGTCTGTTAGTACATAAGTATTGCCATACTGGGAAAGACCAAAGGTCCATCAAGCCCAGCTACCTGTTTCCAACAGAGGCCAATCCCGGTCACAAATACCTGGCAAGATCCCCAAAAAGTACAAAACATTCTATACTGCTTATCCCAGAAATAGTGGATTTTCCCCAAGTCAATTTAATAATGGTCTATGGACTGTCTAGAACTTTTTAAAACCCCGCTAAGCTAACCGCCTTTACCACATTCTCTGGCAATGAATTCCACAGTTTAATTACACGTTGAGTGAAGAAACATTTTCTCCGATTCGCATTAAATTTACTACTTTGTAGCTTCATCGCATGCCCCCTAGTCCTAGTATTTTTGGAAAGAGTAAACAAATTATTCACGTCTATCCGTTCCACTCCACTCATTATTTTATAGACCTCTATTTTATCTCCCCTCAGCCATCTCTTCTCCAAGCTGAAGAGCCCTAGATGCTTCAGCCTTTCCTCACAGGGAACTCGTCCCAACCCTTTTATCATTTTCGTCGCCCTTCTCTGTACCTTTTCTAATTCCACTATATCTTTTTTGAGATACAGCGACCAGCAAATCTCTCGCATGAATATTCATTGTGGATATCCAAAAAACCTGACTGGCTGAGGTGGCTCCAGGATCAGGTTTGGGAACCACTGCTTTAACCAGATTTTAATCCAGAATAGGACACTTCCTCCTATCCCATGACTCTCCAATTTCTTCTGGTGCCTTTCATGAGGTACTTTGTCAAAAGCCTTTTGAAAATCCAGATACAGAATATCAACCGGCTCGTCTTTATCCACGTTTGTTCACCACTTCAAAGAAATGTAGTAGATTGGTGAGGCAAGATTTCCCTTCACTAAATCCATGTTGGCTTTGTCTCATTAATCCATGCTTTTGAATATGCTCTGTAATTTTGTTCTTTATAATAGTCTCTACCATTTTGCCTGGTACTGACATCAGGCTCACTGGTCTATAATTTCCCGGATCCCCCCTGGAACCTTTTTAAAATATCAGCGTTACATGGGCTACCCTCTAATCTTCCGATACCACGCTCGATTTTAAAGATAAATTACATGTTACTAACAATAGTTCCGCCAGTTCATTTTTCAATCAGTACTCTGGGATGAATACCATCCGGTCCAGGAGATTTGCTACTTTTCAATTTGTCAAATTGCCCCATTACATCCTCTAGGTTTATAGAGATTTCATTCAGTTTCTCTGACTCGTCAGCTTTGAATACCATTTCTGGCACCGGTATCTCTCCCAAATCTTCCTCGGTGAAGACCGAAGCAAAGAATTCATTTAATCTCTCCGCTATGGCTTTGTCTTCCCTGATAGCTTCTGTTTTAAAGTTTCCTTCTATTGACCTCATATGGCCCAGAGCTTTCCACAAGCTTCAGGCAATAAAGACACCAATCAAGAAGGACTGCAAGTTATGAGAAGTCAGCTCTCAATTTATTGGTACAAAGTTATACCCACCAAACAGTCAGGCAGAGAGTCAAACAATTCACAAGTCCTGAGTTCTCTAATGTTTTATTTTACCAGCCAAAGCCAATTAATAGATATAAAAGACTTAAAGCCTGTAATTACACTAGATTATATAGGCCATTTTACATCATTAGACCTGTCTTTTTCCGTCATTATTGTCTTTTTACATCATTAGGCCCGCCTCTTTCAACTTCCTCAAAACACTTTCTGAGATATCTGGTCATCTTCCTGTGGAATTTTCCCAGTTCTGTTATTCTGAACATCTGTTACCACACTGTTGCTACACGATGCCACTTTGTTCTTTCCCACTCACGCCCATTCCTCATTCTGCTGCATGAGAGTGTCACAACAGATCATGAGTTCTGCAGCCACACTGGAGTTCAGGTTAGAGTCATGGGCCTATAAGTTTTTCCCTCATTTTAGATTCTGAACCAAAGTCTCAGGCCTTTGGTCTTTCCCAGTATGGCAATACTTATCCTATATAATAAAACTCACTCTCAACGTTCTGAAGACACTAACGTCAGTGAAGCCAAGCCACTGACGTCACTTCCTTCAAGACGGGTGAAGCCACCGAAATCGCCAAGTCTCGGGGCCCCGCCCTCGCGTCAAACGTGATGACGTCAAGGACGGAGCAATGGCGTCACACACCGAGGGCGGAGCAATGGCGTACGGTGCGTTCAGGAGGTGCGGAGCAATGGCGTCAGAACGACGAAGGCGTCGGCATGTAGGTAGGTAGGGAGGGAGGGAGAAGGGGGGGGGGGGTGTTGGGGAGAAAAACCTTGTTAGCGCCCGTTTCATTTGCTCCAGAAACGGGCCTCTTTTACTAGTGTAATAATAATATTCACTCCTTTTACCCCTTTGTTGTCTGGACATTTTATTTTTCCATCTTGCTGGTTCCAATTTCTCTTTTATGCTTTCCTGTTTGTCACCTGCTAATTCCTTCTTCGAGCGGCTGCAGTCCATTTGTTTTTTCTCTTCTCTCCTGTCTGTTCCCTCACTACGCCTACCTCTGACATATTGATCATTCCTTTTTAACTCTTTTCTGCCTCTCTCTCACCCTTCTTCTCCTCCTTTTTACTTTTCAACTACCTATCAAATTTCCATCTTCTTCTTTCAACCACTAGCTCTCCTATTCCCCGTCTCACTCCTTCCCCTGCCCTACATTTCTTTCATCTTTAATCTACTCCCCATTTCTACCCTCTATAATCACTATCCTCTCATTCAATTCCTTGCCACCCCCTACTGGCCTCTCCCACAGGGTTCCACCATTCTCATCGTCTTCCAGCCTCCACCCTTCTAGCTAGCATCTAATCCCTCTTCTTTCCTCCCCAAACTATCCTCGTAGCCTGACATTTTCCTGTCCTTTCTCTTTTCCCTCCTGCTCTCTCTCCCATGGTCCAGTATTTTTCCCTCGTTCTCTCCTCTCCACCAGCTCCTGTGTACCTCTTCCTCCTTCTCATCCACCCCCATGTCAAACATCTTCCCCTCTCATTCCCACTGTCTACCATCTCTCTCTCCCCCTCCCTTCTGTTCTGGGTCCAACATCTCTCTCCCCTTCCATGCAGCATCTCTCCTTTCATCCCCTCTACCATCATGTCCAACATTTCTTCCTCTCCTCCACCCCTACGTTAAATATTTCTTTCTCCCTCCTCTCCATCCCTATATTCAACATTTCTCCTTCTCTTGCCCCCTATCTCCTTTCTATGCAGTATGTCTCCCTTCCTTCCATCTCATATGCAAGATTTCTCCCCCTCCCCCCTTTGCTGCATACCTCCCATCTTCCCCATGCACCATCTTCCCTCTCATCCCGCCATGCAGCATCTTCCCCATGTTTCCTCCCCCCCTTGGAGCATTTGTCCTCCATGTTCCCTCCCCCATGCAGCATCTTTCCCCTATCTTCCCTCTCCCCCCAAGCAGCATCTATCATCCCCTTCCTTTCTCTTTCCTACACACAACTCTCCTCGTGCTTCTATGGGTTGCCAGTCAGCAGTGACGGCGATTTCTACACGCTGCCTGCCGCTCAACAATCTCCTTGCGGCCGCTAAGCATTAAGTCTCTCCTCTGCTGCATCCTGACTGGTCAGAAACCGGAAGTTGAGGCATAGAAGAGGCTTCCGGGTTAGCGCTTAGCGGATACAAGAAGGTCGTTGAGCGGCAGGCAGTGTGTGGGAATTGCTGCAATCCTGCGACCAGCAGACGGCAGCAGCTACTTAAGGGACACTGCTGCTGGGTGGGCCCGACACCAAACTGGGTGGGCCTAGGCCCACCCGTGGCTATGCTCCTGGCTGTGTGAGTCATTTCATGTCATTTCCGTTCAACTTTTCTTTTGAAGGAGTTATCGTATTTGGAACGTTTAAATGGTTTATGTCCCATGTGACAATTACATAAAAACACTAGGAATAACCAAATACAAACTGGAGTGAGGAACACCTTAATTATTACCCTACTTTGAAATCAATATACACCCGAATCAACACACTTTCAGGCTTATTTTCGAAAGAGAAGGGCACCCATCTTCTGACACAAATCGGGAGATAGGCGTCCTTCTCTCAGGGTTGCGCAAATCGGCATAATCGAAAGCCGATTTTGGGCGCCCTCAACTGCTTTCCGTTGCGGGGACGACCAAAGTTCATGGGGGCGTGTCAGCAGCGTAGCGAAGGCTGGTCTGGGGCGTGCTTAAGAGATGAGTGTCCTCGGCCGATAATGGAAAAAAGAAGGGCGTACCTGACGAGCACTTGGGCGACTTTACTTGGTCCATCTTTTCTTGCGACCAAGCCTCAAAAAGCTGCCCGAACTGACCAGATGACCACCGGAGGGAATCTGGGATGACCTCCCCTTACTCCCCCAGTGGTCACCAACCCCCTCCCACCCTAAAAAAAAAAACTTAATTTTTCTTTTTGCCAGCCTCAAATGTCATACCCAGCTCCATGACAGCAGTATGCAAGTCCCTGGAGCAGTTTTAGTGGGTGCAGTGCACTTCAGCTAGGCGGACCCAGGCCCCCCCCCCCCCCCCCCGTAACACTTGTGGTGGTAAATGTGAGCCCTTCAAAACCCACCAGAAACCCACTGTACCCAGATGCAGGTGCCCCCCTTCACCCTTTAGGGCTAAAGTACTGGTGTACAGATGTGGGGAGTGGGTATTTTGGGGGGGGGGGGGTTTGAGGGGCTCAGCACCCAAGGTAAGGGAGCTATGTACCTGAGATCAATTTGTGAAGTCCACTGCAGTGCTCCCTAGGGTGCCCGGTTGGTGTCCTGGCATGTCAGGGGGACCAGTGCACTACAAATGCTGGCTCCTCCCACGACCAAATGACTTGGATTTGGTCATTTCTGAGATGGACGTCCTCGGTTTCCATTATTGCCGAAAACCGGGGAAGACCATCTCTAAGGACGACTATCTCTAAGGTCGACCTAAATGTTGAGATTTGGGCGTCCCCGACCGTATTATCGAAACGAAAGATGGACATCCATCTTGTTTCGATAATATGGGTTTCCCCGCCCCTTCACGGACCCATCCTGTGAGGACGGCTCTAGGTAAACTTGGGTGCCCTGTTCGATTATGCCCCTCCACATCTATGGTAATGGATGAAAAAGATCTCAGGAGCGGTAGAAGTTCCTGAAGATCAGTGGCTTAACATACCTTACAGACCAGCGGTACTTCCGAACTGCCACGCAGCGAGCCTGCAATAGGCTTTCTGCACTTCAGTAAAATGATCCCTTTCTACATTTACAAATGGGTCTTTTAGACTATTTAAACCATTCCCCCCCCCCCCCCCCCCCCGTCAGACCCTATATATAGGGCATTGCAGCTGGGCTTCACTTCTAAAACCTCTTTGAATGTAGTTGCAAAAACCACAGAAAGGCGGTATATGAAGTATATGCCGCTTCTTCCTCTTTAACATCAGCAAAATTCGCCCTTTCCTCCCTGAACACACCACCCAAACTCTCGTCCATGCTCTCATTACCTCTCGCCTTGACTACTGCAACTTACTCCTCACTGGCCTCCCACTTAGCCATCTATCCCCCCTTCAATCTGTTCAGAACTCTGCGGCACGTCTCATATTCTGCCAAAACCGATTTACTCATATCACCCCTCTCCTCAGGTCACTTCACTGGCTTCCAATCAGATACCGCATTCAATTCAAGCTTCTCCTTCTTACCTACAAATGCATTCAGTCTGCTGCCCCTCACTACCTCTCCTCCCTCATCTCCCCCTATGTTCCCGCCCGTAACCTCCGTTCACAGGACAAATCCCTCCACTCTGTACCCTTCTCCAACACCGCCAACTCCAGGCTCCGCTCATTCTGCCTCGCCTCACCCTATGCTTGGAACAACCTTCCTGAGCCCTTACGCCAAGCCCCCTCCCTGCCCATCTTCAAGTCTTTGCTTAAAACCCACCTCTTCAATGCTGCATTCGGCACCTAACTCTTACCGTTCACTAAATCCAGACTGCCCCAATTTGACCGCCCCTATCGGACTGTCCGTTCACTTGTCTCTTAGATTGTAAGCTCCTTGAGCAGGGACCGTCCCTCTATGTTAAATTGTACAGCGCTGTGTAACCCTAGTAGCGCTTTAGAAATGTTAAGTAGTAGTAGTAGTAAGTCCCATGTGCTTTCCTTAAACTATGTGAGAGGTTCTTCCTAGTTGTTTGTCCAGGCCATTGGCCTGCTCTGACCTTCCTCTCTGACAGTAACACCTTGTTTTTGAAACATTTATAATGTCAAGTAGTAGTAGTAGAAGTATTTCAATTGGGCCTTCTTATTCACAACATTTAAATGGTTTCTCTTCTGCATGAGTCCATTTGTGCCTTTTCAGGGTCATGCTGGTTCTGAAACATTTATCACATTCTGAACATTTAAACAGTTTTTCACCCATATGAGTCATTTTGTGATGTTTCATTTCAGACTTGGATTTGAAACATTTCTCACATTCTGTACATTTAAATGGTTTCTCTCCTGTATGAGTCCTTTCATGGCATTCTACATCACCCTTTTCACTTATATACACTGTCAGCTAGCACATTTGCTTATTTCCGATCTGAGGAAGAAGGGCAACCTTCGATAGCTAATCAAGAAATGTATTAAGTTATGTCCAATAAAAAAGGTATCGTCTTATTTTCTTTTCCATGTTTTATTTTGTTTGATTTCTATTGATAACCTTAAGAGTGGACTACCACGGCTACCACACTCCTCTACATCACCCTTGGATTCGAAACATTTATGACATTGAAACCATTTAAACGGTGTCTCTCCTGTATGAGTCCTTTTGTGCCTTTGCAGATTAACCTTACTTCTGAAACATTTATCACATTCTGAACAGTTAAATGGCCTCTCTCTGGTATGAATCCATTCATGCCGTTTTAGATGTTCTTTAGTGCTAAAGCATTTATTACATTCTGAACATTTAAATGGTTTCTCTCCTATGTGAGTCCTTTCATGAACTTTGAGCTCACTTCTGCTTCTGCCACATTTCTCACATTCTGTACATTTAAATAGTTTCTCTCCTGTATGAGTCCTTTTGTGCCTTTGCAGACTAACCTTGCTTCTCAAACATTTATCACATTCTGAACAGTTAAATGGCCTCCCTCCGGTAAACACTTATTATATTCTGAACATTTAAATAATCTTTTCTCTCCTGTGTGAGTCCTTTCATGAACTTTGAGCTCTCTCCTGCTTCTGATATATTTATCACATTCTGTACATTTTCAATGGTTTCTCTCCCGTATGCGTCCTATAATGACATTCCAGCTCAACCTTCCTTCTGAAACATTTCTCACATTCTGAACACTGAAATGGTTTCTCTCTTATATGAGTGATTTCATGACATTTCACCTCGGCCTTGGTGTTGAAACATTTATCACATTCTGAAAATTTAAACGATTTTTCACCAGTATGAGTCATTTTGTGACGTTTCACCTACTACTACTACTACTATTTAGCATTTCTATAGCGCTACAAGGCGTACGCAGCGCTGCACAAACATAGAAGAAAGACAGTCCCTGCTCAAAGAGCTTACAATCTAATAGACAAAAAAATAAATAAAGTAAGCAAATCAAATCAATTAATGTGAACGGGAAGGAAGAGAGGAGGGTAGGTGGAGGCGAGTGGTTACAAGTGGTTACGAGTCAAAAGCAATGTTAAAGAGGTGGCCTTTCAGTCTAGATTTAAAGGTGGCCAAGGATGGGGCAAGACGTAGGGGCTCAGGAAGTTTATTCCAGGCGTAGGGTGCAGCGAGACAGACGGCGCGAAGTCTGGAGTTGGCAGTAGTGGAGAAGGGAACAGATAAGAAGGATTTATCCATGGAGCGGAGTGCACGGGAAGGGGTGTAGGGAAGGACGAGTGTGGAGAGATACTGGGGAGCAGCAGAGTGAGTACATTTATAGGTTAGTAGAAGAAGTTTGAACAGGATGCGAAAACGGATAGGGAGCCAGTGAAGGGTCTTGAGGAGAGGGGTAGTATGAGTAAAGCGACCCTGGCGGAAGACGAGAGGGGCAGCAGAGTTTTGAACCGACTGGAGAGGGAAGAGGTGACTAAGTGGGAGGCCAGCAAGAAGCAGATTGCGGTAGTCTAAATGAGAGGAGACAAGGGTGTGGATGAGGGTTTTGGTAGAGTGCTGGAATGTCTCCAAATGAGTTAGCTTTACAAATGACAGTAATGATCTTCACTGCCATGCCAGGGTACGTGATATGATTTCAGTCTCAAAATTTACTGCTTTCACCTCAGCCATGCCTCTGAAACATTTATCACATTCTGAACATTGTAATAGTTTCTCACCAGTATGTGTCCTTTTGTGACATTTGGAGTCAGTGGTAAAGGTTTCCCAAACATTAGCACGTTTAAATTCTCTCTCACCTTTGAGTCTTCCAGGTTGTCTACAGTTTCTCTTTTGTCTCTCTAATCTTTCTCCTGTCTGGGATGCTGCTTTCTCACTAGTTGGTATTATGCTACCGATACCTCCTTCACAGTCTGCTGAAGGATCTGTGCTGTCTCTGGAGGAGTCTTCGTGTTTCCATTCCTCTTTCTGCTGCTCATCGCACATTCTTACTCTTTCACTGTCATTCTCAAATCCATCATCTGTTGGATAAAAAATATGAGTACGATTATTCATTCCCCTGTACCGCCCCTTATTTTATGAGCAATCAGAGGTAATATTCAGGGTACCGGTACTACCTGCTTTAATGCCACTGAACACTGGGGGTTAGGCAGCCCCAGCAGACTGTTGAGAAAATGACCTACTTAATCTGAAGGGTACAGATTTACAGGCGTGAAGATATTAAATACATTTCTATTACTGTAGATTTAAAAAAACACAAAAACATTCCCCTGCACAACTCAGGCCAAAGCAATTAAATTACCTCAGAAGAAACCTCCCCCTTTCCCTGAGAGGAACTCTGCTACAGTATAATTAGGTCCATGACTTTGTTTGATCAAAGAGGGAGAGGAGAAAGCAGGTGGCCAGTGTTTCCATCAGCGCTATATTATGGCTGGAGGGCTATGGAGGGAACAGGGTAGATGTAGAGACCTGGATGCCTTAAGGCGAGACAGAAAAGATGGAACAGTAAAACCAACTGGTGAGAACATCACTTTTTCCTCAGAACCATGACCCCTTACCTTCTATAAGTGCAATAAGAAGTTCTAACAAGAATGGGCCCAATTGGGTCCCAGGAAATGCATCTTTTATTTGCCTTCTCAATCAAAAATAAAATGACATTTTACAGCACCAACTTCTTTGAATTCTAAGCTAAGAGAAATTGTACATAAGTCTCTTGTAAAGAAGGGGCAAGAAGACCACTGACCATCTCTCACTTGTAGGTCTTCCTCCTGCCGGCTTCTCCCTTTTGCTTGTGTAGCCCAATTACCCTGCCTTATTTCTGCTGCAAGATAGTTTCTTATTTTTTCAAACTTTGGTAAGAACAAAACATTACTAATGTGATAAGATTCTTTTTGTTTGTAGTTTTCTTTTTGTCGTTTACCAGGCCAGTGATTCCAAGAAAGACAGTTGGGGTAATTTGTTTGGGGGAATCCGGGTTCTGTTTCCAACTGAGACCCAAACAGGCAGCTGAGAGGTGATATGATAGAGGTTTACAAAATAATGAGTGGGGTAGAGCAGACAGATGTGAAGCGTTTGTTTACACTTTCTAACAATAATAGAACCAGGGGACACAAGATGAAAAATGTGGAGAAAGTTTTTCTTTACTCAGCGTGTACTTAGACTCTGGAACTCATTGCCGGAGAAGGTAGTGACGGCAGCTGGCCTTGCTGAGTTTAAAGGGGTCTGGACAGATTTCTGAAGGAAAAGTCCATTGATCATTATTAAATTTGGGATTTTTTGCCAGGTTCTTGGGGCCTGGATTGGCCGCTGTCAGAGACAGAGTGCTGGGCTTGATGGACCTTTGGTCTTTTCCCAGCGTGGCAGTGCTTATGTGCTTATTTAAGTGGGCAGGAGTCTTTCTACATGGCAGGGGGCAGAGAATGAGAAGACATTGCATGGAGAGAGAGAGAGAGGGGCTGCATGGCAAGGGAGACAGAGTGATGGCAGGGGGCACAAAGACAGAAAGAGGAAAGTGAATAGCAGACAGAAAATGAAGAGGCTGCATAGCAGGGGGAACAGAGAGAGAATGAGGGAGAGAAGAGGCTACATTGCATGGGACAGAAAGAGAGAGAGGCTACACTGTATGGGGTACAGAGAGAGAGAAAGAGACAAAAGAGGCTGGATGGCGAGAGAGAGAGAGAAGAAGCAGCTTTACTGCAGGGAGCAGAGAGAGAGAGAGAGAGAGAGAGAGAGAGAGAGAGAGAGAGGGAGAGAGAGAGAGAGAGAGAGAGAGAGAGAGAGTGAGTGAGTGAGTGAGTGAGTGAAGAGGCTACTTGGATTTCAGCAAAGCCTTTGATATGGTCCCCCACAGAAGACTTGTGAATAAGTTGAGAGGGCTGAACTTAGTACCCAAAATGGTGAACTGGATAGGAAACTGGTTGATCAACAGGCAGCAAATGGAATCAGTTCAGAAGAAAGCAAGGTGAGTAGTGGAGTGCCTCAGGGATCGGTGCTGGGGACAATTCTATTTGATATATTTGTGAGAGACACTTCAGAAGGGTTAGAAGGAAAAGTTTGCCTTTTTGAAGATGACATCAAGATAGCCAATAGAGTGGATACCCTGGATGGAGTAGGAAACCATGAGAAGGGATCTTCAAACGTTGGAAGAATGATCAAGGGTCTAGCAGTTAAAATTTAATGCCAAGAAGTGCAGAATGATGCACTTGGGGTACAGAAAACCAAAAGAGATGTAGCAGATAGGAGGGAAGAGATTGGTAAGCTTGGCTCAGGAGAGGGACGTTGGGGTGATGGTGTCCGAGGATCCCAAGGTGACAAAACAGTGTGACAACGCGGTGGCCTTGTGAATATAAAAAGACTTGAACTGGTTAAAAGAAAAGCAATAAAAATGGTATGGGATTTACATAGCAAGACGTACATGAAGAAACTTATTGACCTAAACATGTATACCCTGGAGGAAAGGAGAAACAGGGGTGATACGATACAGACATTCAAATATTTGAAAGGTATTAACCTGCAAACAAACATTTTCCATAGATGGGAAGGCGGTAGAACTAGAGGGCATGAATTGAGGTTGAAGGGGGGCAGACTCAGGAGTAATGTTAGGAAGTATTTTTTCACCGAGAGGGTGGTGGGTGCCTGGAATACACTTCCACGGGAGGTGGTACAGATGCAAGTGGTAACGGAATTCAAAAATGTGTGGGACAAACACAAAGGAATCCTGAATAGAAGAAATGGATCCACAGAAGCTTAGCAGAGATTAAGTTGGAAAGCCAGTGCTGGGCAGACTTCTATGGTCTGTGCCCTGATCAAGGCTGAATACATTTGGAGGGGCTGGAGTGGAGCTTTTCAGGGACTGAGACAACTACAACTGGTGAACTACTTCAGAAATTTCAGAACAAAGACAGTGCCGGCCAGACTTCTACAGTCTATACCCTAAAAATGGCAAAGATAAATCAAGATCACATATACTTATGAAGTATCACATACCATAGGTCAGTGATGGCGAACCTTTCAGAGACCGAGTGCCCAAACAGCACCCCAAAATCTAATTATTTATCGCAAAGTGCCATTCCCCCCCCCCCCCTCGCACCCCTCCCTCCCGTCCCCCTCCCCTTTCCCCCTCCCCCTTCCCCCCTCCACCTCCCTCCGAGTTCCAGGCCCCCTCCCTCCCAGTTCCAGAGTCGGCCCTCCCTGCCCCCGAGTTCCAGGGTCCCCTCCTCCCAGTTCCAGAGGTAACAAAGGAGATAATGTGTATATATCTGTGAGGAAGTATTAAGGGAGGGTGCAAGAGAGACAATAAATAAGCCTACCCACCCCCACCCTCAACTTCCACTGCCAATTAAACTTCTAACTAATCTATAAAGAATTTCACGGTGACAAAAAACTCCAAAGTTTGGGGATATTACCTGGGCTCTGTCTGCTCTGCTCCTCCAACTGCAAGTCAAGATTCTTCTCTTCTGCCGAGTGCCGACGATACCGGTGGCTCAGCGGGGGTGGAATGCAGCACTGCAGCTGAAGCAGAAGGCGGGAGTCGCAGAGCGGCGGCTGCACTGAAGACCAGTGGCGGACGCACTGATGTGCTGGCGAAGGGGGAGGAAGACATGACGCCGTGACATTTAGTCCAGATGGGCTGGACTGGAGACGGAGCAAACTTCCTTGGGCGGGACTCGGGAGAGAGGAGACTTACAGTGGGAGGAGATGACGCAGTGAGCAAGGCAGCGAACACGGCGTAAGTGGAAGGTCCGTGCCGGCGACACCCCCCTACTGGCTGCAGAGCCGAACAGCTAATGCGATGGTTGCCTGGGCTGCGGTGCCGCAATTCCTTGTTTTTTTTCTTTTTGTAGCGGCCACGAAGGATGAAGGGCGTGCGTGCCAACAGAGAGGGCTCTGTGTGCCCTCTCTGGCACGCGTGCCATAGGTTCGCCATCACTGCCATAGGTAAACAGGGAAAATTAGATTCTTACCTTGGTAATTTTCTTTCCTTTAGTCACAGTAAATGAATCCAGCAGGTGGAGATAGAGAACACTAAAAAACCATAGTGCCTCCTGGACGGCTAGCTCCATCTGCCTCTCAGTATTTTGAAGCTTCCAAAGCAGTATTCGACCGCACAATGGAATAACATGAACTTTCCTCACAGCGAAGACACGCCCCAGAACAGAAGCAATAACACAAAGGAGGGACGAACTCAACCTCCTGTAGTAGAACAGTCCGTAGAAACTGAAGAACTGGTTTTCAACTCCTCCTGAAGAGGGAACATATCTGCATAATAACTGAACAAAAACAAAGTCAGACAGGGAGGGATCATGGATTCATCTGCTGTGACTAAAGGAAAGAAAATTACCAAGGAGTGGAGGAGTGGCCTAGTGGTTAGGGTGGTGGACTTTGGTCCTGGGGAACTGGGTTCGATTCCCACTGCAGGCACAGGCAGCTCCTTGTGACTCTGGCCAAGTCACTTAACCCTCCATTGCCCCATGTAAGCCGCATTGAGCCTGCCATGAGTGGGAAAGCGCAGGGTACAAATGTAACAAAAATAAAATAGATACTATTGGAGATTCTACATGGAATGTTGCTATTCCATGTAGAAGCCTGAGCGGCCACATTGGTGATCTGCAAGGGCCGACTTCTACATGGAATAGCAACATTCCATGTGGAATCTCAAATAGTAGCAACAGTGGAGGAGTGGCCTAGTGGTTAGGGTGGTGGACTTTGGTCCTGAGGAACTGAGTTCAATTCCCACTTCAGGCACAGGCAGCTCCTTGTGACTCTGGGCAAGTCACTTAACCCTCCATTGCCCCATGTAAGCCGCATTGAGCCTGCCATGAGTGGGAAAGCGCGGGGTACAAATGTAACAAAAAAAAAAAGGTAAGAACCTAATTTTGCCTTCCTTTTCATCAGCAGCAGATGAATCCATTAACTGATGGGATGTATCAAAGCAATCCCTAGATAGGGCGGGAACAAACCACACCACACCACGCACAAGCACTTGTGCTCCAAAAAGCGTGTCCCTCCTGGCAGCCACATCCAGCCTGAAATGTCGTGCAAAAGAGAGCTTAGATGCCCAAGTAGCTGCACTACAAATCTCTTGAAAAGAGAGTGCTCCAGTTTCAGCCCAAGAGGAAGAAATCGCTCTTGTGGAATGTGCCTTAAAGGCTTCAGGCGGAGGCCGGCAAGAGAGAAGATATGCAGAAAAAATGGCTTCCTTAAGCCAACGGGCTATAGTGGCTTTAGACGCTGGAGACCCTCTGCGAGGACCTGACAACAATACAAAAAGGTGATCAGAGGTCCTGAAAGGATTTGACATCCGCAGATACTGCAACAGAGCCCTGCGCACATCCAGAAGGTGCAACTGCCCAAAGGAATCTGGAAACTCCTCCCGAGAAAAGGAGGGCAAGAAAATGGGCTGGTTTAGGTGAAAGGCTGTAACCACCTTAGGCAGAAAGGAGGGCACCGTACGTACCGTCACTCCAGACTCTGAGAATTGCAGAAATGGGTCTCGACAGGACAACGCCTGGAGCTCAGACACCCGTCTCGCCGAAGTAATGGCCACCAAAAAGACTGTCTTTAGAGTCACATCCTTCTCCGAAGCTCGCCTCAGCGGCTCGAAGGGCGAACACTGAAGAGCCTTTAATACTAGCCCCAGGTTCCAGGCCGGACAAGGGGCCCGCATGGGAGGACGGAGCCGAAGCACCCCTCTAAGAAACCATGCAATGTCTGGATGCACAGCCAGGGAGAGGCCAGAAACCTTCCCCCGAAAACATGCCAAGGCTGCCACTTGAACACGCAGGGAATTATAGGCCAAGCCTTTTTGTACACCATCCTGCAAAAAGTCAAGTATCGGCGAGACAGAGGCCCGTGAGGGTGTGAGGGCTTTAGAAGCACACCAGGACTCAAACTGGTGCCAAATCCGAGCATAAGCAACATATAGTAACATAGTAGATGACGGCAGAAAAAGACCTGCACGGTCCATCCAGTCTGCCCAACAAGATAAACTCATATGTGCTACTTTTTGTGTATACCTTACCTTGATTTGTACCTGTCCTTTTCAGGGCACAGACCGTATAAGTCTGCCCAGCACTATCCCCGCCTCCCACCACCGGTTCTGGCACAGACCGTATAAGTCTGCCCAGCACTATCCCCGCCTCCCAACCACCGGCTCTGGCACAGACCGTATAAGTCTGCCCAGCACTATCCCCGCCTCCCAACCACCGGCTCTGCCACCCAATCTCGGATAAGCTCCTTAGGATCCATTCCTGCTGAACAGGATTCCTTTATGTTTATCCCACGCATGTTTGAATTCCGTTACCATTTTCATTTCCACCACCTCCCGCGGGAGGGCATTCCAAGCATCCACTACTCTCTCTGTGAAAAAATACTTCCTCACATTTTTCTTGAGTCTGCCCCCCTTCAATCTCATTTCATGTCCTCTCGTTCTACCGCCTTCGCATCTCCGGAAAAGGTGGAACGCTTGCGGGCCGCAAGAGAGTGGAAATGACCTTGTTAGAATAGCCTTTGTCTCTCAATTGTGCCCTCTCAATAGCCATGCCGTAAGACCAAAGCAGTAGGGATCCTCCATGGTTACCGGGCCCTGCGTCAACAGGTTCGGTACCAGAGGCCAAGGAAGAGGGGCCTCCACCAGCATCCTCTGGAGGTCTGCATACCACGGACGCCGGGGTCAATCCGGGACAATGAGGATCACCAATCTCTGGCGTAGCCGAATTCGCAGGAGGACTCGCCCTATCAAGGGCCATAGCGGGAACACATACAGGAGACCTGCGGGCCAGGGTTGAGCCAGAGCATCCAACCCCGCCGAGCGGGGATCTCTTCGTCTGCTGAAAAAGCAAGGAACTTTGGCGTTTGCGCTTGAAGCCATGAGATCCACCTTGGGCCTGCCCCATCTGGCATAGATTTGAATGAACACTTCATCTGCCAAGGCTACGTTTGCCAAGGCCCACTCCGCCGGGTCGATCTGATGCAGGCTGAGGAAGTCGGCTTGCACGTTGCTCTGACCTGCGATATGAGCTGCTAACAGAAGCTGTAAATGCAACTCGGCCCAGTGGCAAATCTGTGCGGCCTCCACTGCCAGGGCTGCGCACCGAGTGCCGCCTTGGCGATTTATGTAGGCCACCGCTGTCGTGTTGTCCGACAGAACTCTGACAGCCAGCCCCTCCAGGGTCTCGTGAAAGTCCAGCAGAGCCTGAAATATCGCTCTCAGTTCTAAGCGATTGATGGACCACCCTGACTCCTCGGGTGTCCACAGACCCTGGGCAAATCTTCCCAGGCAATGAGCTCCCCAGCCCTGCAGGCTGGCATCTGTTATGACCAGGCACCAATCGGGAGGGCTAGCGGCTTTCCCCACCGCAGCATGCTGTCTGAGAGCCACCACTCCATACTGAGTCGGGTCGCAGGGAGCCACTTGAGTCTGTGTTGATAATCCTGGGATATTGGAGACCATCGTTGAAGCAGGGCAATCTGCAGAGGCCTCATGTGCGCTCTCGCCCATGGCACCACTTCCAATGTGGTTGTCATCGACCCCAACAGCTGGACAAAGTCCCAAGCTCGCGGGCGAGACATCCGCAGGAGCAGACGGACCTGATTCTGAAGCTTGCGCCACCTTGAGTCGGGTAGATAAACAAACCCCGAGCTTGTGTCGAACCGGACCCCCAAATACTCTAGAGACTGAGAGGGGGTCAGGTGACTTTTGGGTATATTGACCACCCAGCCCAGAGACTGCAGTACTGAGACCACTCTGGCTGTGACATGACGACTCTCCTCCTCAGAGTCTGCTCGGATGAGCCAGCCGTCGAGGTACAGATGATCTCGGATACCCTCTCACCTGAGATAAGCAGCTACTACCTCCATTACCTTGGAAAAGGTTCGGCGAGCTGTGGCAAGGCCAAAAGGCAAGGCCCGAAACTGGAAATGTTTTCCCAACACCGCAAACTGGAGAAACCGTTGGTGCGGGGGCCAAATAGGAATGTGCAAGTAAGCTTCTTTTAGGTCCAGAGACATGAGGAACTCTCCTGGCTGGACCGCTGCAATGACGGAGCGCAGGGTTTCCATGTGAAAATGCCGCACTCTCAGTGACTCGTTGACTTTAAGTCGAGAATGGGCCGAAAAGACCCTCCTTTTCGCGGCACCACAAAATAACTGGAGTAACGGCCGCAGCCTTGTTCGGCGGGAGGCACAGGAATCACTGCTCCAAGGTGCAACAAGACTTGTAAGGTCTTCTCTACCGCCGCCCGTTTGACGGCAGTGCCGCATCGGGACTCCAAAAACATGTCTCTCACTGTGGCGCTGAATTCCAATCTGTATCCTTCTCTGATCAGGTCCAGGACCCACTGATCTGAGGAAATCTTGGTCCACTCCTCAAGAAAGAGGGAAAGGCGTCCTCCTACAGTTGGCAAGGAGGAGTGGACCGGCGTCCCATCATTGTGGAGGACGGCCCTGAACTCCTGGCCTTGACCTGGCCGCTGCGGATCTCTTGTCCGAGCGAAAGGAGTTCCTCTGCTGAAAACGGGGACATTGAGAAACCCCAGCAGAGCAACCTGGGCGATACCTTCGAGCTTCACGGAAGCAAGGTCTGGAAGAGGAGGGAACAGCATGACCCTTGGAAGAAGGCTGCGGCCTATCCTCGGGTAACATCTGGGGTTTAGAATCTCCCAGGTCTTTGACAATCTTTTCTAGTTCCTCTCCAAATAGCAGGTGGCCCTGAAAGGGTAACTTCACCAACCTTTGCTTAGAGGCCATGTCCGCTGCCCAATGCCGTAGCCATAGAAGGCGGCGAGCAGACACCGCCACAGACATGTTTAGCCGAAGCTCTCAGCAGATCATAAAGGGCGTCAGCCAGAAAGGACAAGGCCGACTCCATCCGCGGTGCAACCTCAATGAGGGGCTCCGCACCATCCACAGGCTGCTCCATGGCCTGCTGCAACCAAGAAAGGCAGGCCCAGGCTGCATATGAACTGCAAACAGACGCCCTTAAGGCTAGGCCCGAAATTTCAAAGGACCGTTTGAGAGCGGATTCAAGCTGCCGGTCCTGAATGTCTTTGAGGGCGACCCCTCCTTCACCTGGGAGAGTAGCCTTTCTGGTCACCGCGGTGACTAAGGCATCCACTTTAGGCATATCAAGCCTGGCCAAGTGCTCCTCACTCAGAGGGTACAGATGCCCCATCGCCCTGGCCACTTTCAATGGCCCCTTAGGGTCAAGCCCATTGAGCAGAAATAAGCTCTTGGATGGAGTCATGCAAAGTAAAGGCTTGAGCAGGCTTCTTGGTACTCGCCATCCTCGGATTACCTGAGGGGGTCTCACCATTAACAGGATCATCAATAGAGAGGGCCTGTAAGGCGTCCGAGATCAGCGCTGGCAGCTCATCACGGTGGAAAATCCTAACCGCGGAGGGGATCATCTAGATCCAGTGGCAAAACTGCACCTTCCTCTGGCTCCTCTGACCACAAGGGCCGGCCAGAACCCTCAGAGTCCCCACAGCCCAACCACGGGGGGGGGGGGGGGGGGGGGGGGGGGGGGGGGCCCACTTTCTGATGGGGAATTAACCAGTCTATGTTTAGCGTGCATCCAACGCTCAGGGGAAGTCACATCATCCCCGGAGGAGCTGAGTACCTCGGGCCATCCTCATGCGGAGTGAAACCAGGTGGCAACGCAGTGTCAGACACCTGCAGCAGAGCTGTCTTCAGCATGAAAGCTTTACGTAGCAAAAGCACAAATTCAGGGGAAAAATGCTCACCCTGACCTCCCGTCTCCGCATTAGCAGCAACGGGGACATGAGCTCCTCTGGTAGGCTCAGCCCGAGCCAGTCCCCTGCCCTCAGACTCCTCCGCAACCGCGGGGGTCGAGCCATGTAGCGCTTCCAAGATGGCGCCCGCTGCCAGCTCCAGTGAGCGGGAAGAATCATCGCTCGCCATGCTCGCGCTGGCTCTACCGTCTGAACAGCACGATTTACAGAGCCCCGCTGCCGATTTTCGCTTGCCACAATAGGAACAGCGCTTAATTCCCTCAGCAGCCATCGCCGAAAACGGCAGAAAATTCAAAATGGCATCTTCGCGCCAAAATCACCCCGCTCTCAACGCCGACTGCGCGCCCTCCCCGGAGGAGCTGAGTACCGTTCTTACCTCAAAGGACCGAGTCCAGGAGCTCCGGTCAAACTGTAACTCAGGAAAAGCCTCAGAAATAGTAGCGCTGAAAAAAACGCATCTTTTTTTTTTTAACGCTGTGAGGAAAGTTGGAGGCAAACAGCTACAGAGGCACTCCGGAGGCAGCGGGGGAGTGGGAAAGGCGGGGAAAGGGCAAACCTATATGCCTGCATCCACTTAGGGGGAATGGGTAAGGCAGGGAAAGGGCAAACCTATGTGCCTTTAAAGTGGACACCACCAGCCACAACACCCCAGCTCAACTGGTCAAGCACAGGAGCCAGCCCAGGCAAAATCTTGAAGGAGCTTAACAAGCTGCGTCCTAACCTGCTGGGAGATAGAGAAATACTGAGAGGCAGATGGAGCTAGCCGTCCAGGAGGCACTATGGTTTTTTAGTGTTCTCTATCTCCACCTGCTGGTAGGGGGACACAACCCATCAGTTAATGGATTCATCTGCTGCTGATGACAAGGAAGTTTATCTTGTTGGGCAGACTGGATGGACCGTTCAGATCTTTATCTGCCATCATTTACTATGTTACTTAAAAGAACCAACCTGAGATAGATCAAGAGGTAAGGGAGATGGTCACAAAAAGGATAGGAGAATTTTTCGGAAATATTTGACCGCTATCTGGAGCGTCCGTCATGAGGGAGAGAAACTAAACATATTTTTCAGCTGTACACAATTCATATTCCCAAATAGATTACCTGTTAGTGAAGAGAGGGGAAGGGGGCAAGGTGGATAGGGTCGAGATTGAGCCCATTAATTGGTCCAATCATGCCCCAGATGTGGGTGGACAAGTTGGTAGGGGTTATATACCTTTTGTTTATCAGCTGCTCAACACCTTAGATAAATGGAAGACTAGCTATAGGGGGGCATGGGAGAGGGATTTAGAGAGTTATCTGAGGAAGAATGGAGAAATGACTCAATGTGATCTCATAAATTGTTATATGCACCTCAGATTATTGAGAAGGGTCTTAAGGTACTGGTGAGATGGCATTACTCTCCATCTAGACTGCAAGCCATTATGAGGAAAGGGGATGGTTTATGTTGGAGAGGGTGTAGCCGGAGGGCAACATATACTCACGTCTGGTGGGAATGTCCTAAGGTCCAGAAATTATGGAAGGAGGTATCTGCATATGGGCAACAGTTACTCGAGACTCATATACCGAGTATTATGGAAAATACCCTACTAAGTGGGAGAGTGGAAGGGATAACAGGACCTATGGATAAATTAATGCTATTGTTTTTTTACAGCAGCTCAACTGTTTATTGCCTCACTTTGGCATACACGGGCCATGCCAAAACAGACTGTATATTATATGCAAACGATATAGACTGACTACCTTAAAATCTAATAAATGCAAATATCAAGAAATGTGGGGCGATTCCTCCAGTTGGAAGGACAATCTGAGTTTTGGGGAGGGGAGTAAGGGGAAGGGGAGAGATAAGGGATGGGGAAGGTCTACTTGTAGTTTTTCATTATTGGAGGTGGCAGTTTGTTGTGTAACAAAATGTACACTTGTTCTTAATTTTTGTTGTTGAGAGATGCTGTCAGTTACTTTGCTATAAAATTAATTAACAAAGTTAGAAATGGCAGTTGCGACTTCCCGTGGCAGCCTGCAGGAGGTTGTGGCCGCCATTTTGGAATTGGGAATGGCATGAGCAGGATGCTGCCATTTTGGAATTGGGAAAGGCATCATTACGATAAACTGCATTATGTACTGTGATTTGCATTAACCTATCAGCAACACAAAATGTCCATGACTAAGTCAAATTGTACCATGTACATCAGTCACGTTCCTCCACAACAGTGCAGCCCTCCACCTCCAGAAGCCCTCTCTCAACCCCAAGACACTCTACGATGAAGGGTTTTGCAGACCTGATCCCACCCCTGGGATACCCGCCTCTATCCGTGCCTCCTCCATCTCCACAGACAGTTTAATCTGTCCAAAGTAGGGAAACAGACAGAGAGAGGAGAAGAGGAGATGACAACCTTTTATCCCATCAGCCCTGAATTCCTGAATTGTCCCAGCTGACTTCAGTAAAGATGTGCAGGAGGAATTTTATACTTACTTGTTACAGAAGGACGAGTCTGTTCAGACATCTCTGATTCAGGATTTTCCATGAAAGGGAGATCTTCCTCTTGCTTAATACTCAGTGAGAACACAGATGTTACAACTGGAAGGTCTGTGATGAGAAAACACATTCACAAGGATTCACGATATCTGATAATACTAAATTAGGAAACTGATTTTAAGTGTCCAAATGTTCGATGTGAATGACCCATCTCCTGTGATCTAAAAATGCAAAGCCCACTAAATCCAAAACATTTACTTACTGTTGGTGGAGTCATTTGGATTTTCTTTTCCCTCCCACTCACATTGTTGAGTGAAATATTTCTCATCTTCCATTTTAATCTTGAATATAACATCAGGATTAAGAATTGAATAACCTGTTGATAAGAAGTAGGAAAATTACATTGAAATTGTATTTGTAGAATCCCTCAGGAGGTTCCCTCTGCTTCATGTTTTGATGGAGCAGTGCGTGATTTGTGCATGGAGGTCTGTGTATAGGTATCTTGAGACGCCTGTATTTGTCTGACAAAGCTTGGAGAGAAGAGGCAGCAGTGGTCCGACACTTGATTAAGATTATATCATAGAGGTTTTCTGGTATAGAGATTTCTCTTTGTTTCCCTCCTAGGTGGAGGCATTATAGGAATCAATCTTCTGGTTACCATTTAGAGGGGTTACATGTTGTACAGTATAGTTGACTTATTTATTTATTGCATTTGTATCCCACATTTTCCCACCTCTTCGCAGGCTCAATGTGGCTTACAATACATCATGAATAGTGGAAGTATATAAGAAAATAGACATTTAGTAAATCTTGGGTAAACATGATAATGATAAAGCATGATAATAGTATAGCAAGCAAATATCTTAAGGCAGTACTGGATATATGTGTAGGAGTTCACATTTGTTGATCTTTGTGGTATGCCTTGTTAAAGAGATGGGTCTTCAATAGCTTGCGGAAGTTAGTTAGTTCATAGTTCATTTTTAAGTTGCGCGGCAGTAGGAAAAGGTTGATGCATGCGTTAGTTTATATTTTAGACCTTTGCAGTCGGGGAAGTGAAGATTAAGGAATATGCGGGATGTTTTTTTTAGCGTTCCTGGGTGGTAAGTCTATCAGGTCTGACATGTAGGCTGGGGCATCTCTATGAATGATTTTGTGAACTAAGGTACATATTTTGAACGTGATGCGTTCTTTGAGTGGGAGCCAGTGTAGCTTTTCTCGTAGGGGTTTAGCACAGAACGTACAAGTCTGGCCAGCACTATCCCCGCCTCCCAACCACCAGCCCCACCTCCCACCACCAGCTCTGGCACAGATCGTATAAGTCTGCCCAGCACTATCCCCGCCTCCCAACTACCAGTCCCGCCTCCCACCACCAGCTCTGGCACCTAAACTCGGCTAAGCTCCCAAGGATACATTCCTTCTGAGCAGGATTCCTTTATGTTTATCCCACGCATGTTTGAATTCTGTTACCGTTTTCATCTCAACCACCTCCTGCAGGAGGGCATTCCAAGTATCCACCACTCTCTCTGTGAAAAAGAACTTCCTGACATTTTTCCTGAGTCTGCCCCCCTTCAATCTCATTTCATGTCCTCTCGTTCTACTGCCTTCGCATCTCCGGAAAAGATTCGTTTGCGGATTAATACCTTTCAAATATTTGAACGTCTGTATCATATCACCCCTGTTTCTCCTTTCCTCCAGAGTATACATGTTCAGGTCCGCAAGTCTCCCCTCATACGTCTTGTAACGCAAATCCCATACCATTCTTGTTGCTTTTGTCACATCCCTCGCTAACTCCGTCTGTGCTTACCTAGAGGCCGGCCCGCGGCCATGGCCGGCCTTGACCCCGCCGCCGGGCGATGCGCCTGCTCCTCGCCCTGATGGCCGGCCATTCCGGTCTCGAGGCGATACCGGCCAGGAGCGGGGGCCGGCCGCCGCTGGGACTGCGGCCGAAGACCGGCCTGCTGTGACTTCCAATTCTCCATCACCAGCTATGGAAGTTACGCTCGCTTCGGCAGGGAAGATGGCGCCGGGAACTTGGGGCCAGCGTCTCTTCCGCCTAGTGAACGCGGGAATCAAGATCCCGCCCTGGAGGACCCTGATTGGGTGGTTGGGACCAAGGCTCCGCCTGAAGACCGGCCTTGAACCACTCCGAAGGGTTCCTCGAGGGAGCTCCCCCGAAGTCTCCACCCCTGTCAGCTGAGGCTCGCTTGCTGATTACTAGTAGTATTTAAGGCATCGCCTCCGGCAGGCATATTGCTTCGGCTTCTGTTTCGTGAGGCTCCAGCTTAGTGGTGATTCTTGGACTACTTTGCTTGTCGCCTGTTTGACCTTTTGCTTGTTCTTGGACTACTCTGCTCGCCGCCTGCCTTGACCTTTTGCCTGTCCCCGGACTACTCTGCTCACCGCCTGCCTTGACCTTTTGCCTGTCCCTGGACTACTCTGCTCGCCGCCTGCCTTGACCTCTGGCCTGTCCCTGGACGTCGCTGCTCCTTGCCTGCTCCTCTGCCCTGTTGGGGTTGGGAGGCTAGTCCCCTTGTGTCTGGTCAGTCCGTCCACCCCCGCGGTTCCAGAAGTCCCGCTGGCCACCTGCAGCTGGGGGCTCAACCTCTGGTGAACGGTGGTCGCCGCGGGTGAAGTCTGGGTGCTCGGCTGTCCTTTGCGGGAACATTGAGGATTTCCTTACGCTCTCCTGGGGGACCCAAGGGCTCACAACTCATCAGTCAGGACAGGAAGCCGAAGCCATGAGCTCGCCGACGCAACCTGATCTGCGGGACTTGGCAAAGATCCTCCAACAACAGCAGGAACAGTTGAACGCCTTGTCGGGGGTGCTCCAGAGTGTTTGTTCTCAGTTAACGGCGGTTCAGGCTCAGAATCAGGCCGCTGCGGCGGCTCCCCATTCGGGAGGGTCCTTTGCGGGACCTCGATTCCCTGAGCCGGGCCGGTTCGATGGAACCCCGGGGAACTGCCGGGGGTTCCTGAATCAGTGCAACCTGTACTTCGCCATGCAGCCGGGGGCCTTCTCATCGGATCAGGTGACGGTGTCCTACGTCCTTTCTCTCCTAACCGGGCCGGCGCTGGCCTGGGCTTCTCCTTTGTGCGAACAACGGGATCCGATTCTAACTATGAGGAATTCCAGCGTCGGTTCCGCATGGTCTTCGATATCCCTGGGAGACCCTCCTCATCCGCCTCTGCCTTGCTGTGGATCCAGCAGGGCGACGGGACAGTGGGCGACTATGCGGTCAGGTTCCGGACCCTGGCCACCGAACTACGGTGGAATCAGGAGGCCCTGTCGGCCATCTTTTGGCAGGGCCTCCAGGACCGCATCAAGGATGAGCTGGCCGGTCGGGATGTTCCAGAGGCATTGGACGCCCTAATAGCCCTCTGTATCCGCATTGACACCCGGTTTCGGGAAAGAGCCCGGGAGCATGCTGCCCGGCGCCAGGCCCCGGGGGCCGAGCTAGACAGACCTCTTCCCCGCGGCGGACCTCCGGAGGCTCGGGGGACACACCGGAGGAACCCATGGTTGTTGGCTGTCAGCGGCTTACTGTGACCGAGAGGTCTCATCGTCTACGGAGCGGTCTCTGCCTATATTGTGGCCAGGCGGGCCATTTCATCAATGTCTGCCCTTCACGGCCGAGAAACGCCGCCCCCAAGGCCCAGTAGGGGGAAGGGTCTTGGGTCACTCCAACCCCCTGCCTGACAATTTGATCACCCTCCCAGTGACCTTGCGATGGCAGGAAGCGTTGGTGCACACCCGAGCCTTGTTGGACTCTGGCGCAGGAGGGAGTTTTGTCAGTTCCGAGCTTTTGAAGCAGATGGGGTGGCCCACTATACCCTATCGCCCTGCGTTGCAGGTGACGTCCATCCAGGGGACGGTGCTACCCCAACCGATTACCGAGGCTACTCCGTTTTTAGGACTGCAGGTGGGGGAGTGCCATCGGGAGCAGGCCCAATTTTTGATCCTGCCCAGAACCATCCACCCCGTGGTCCTGGGGCTCCCCTGGTTACGGCGTCATGCGCCTGTAGTGGACTGGATCCGGGGGGAGATTCGAGCCTGGGGAGATTCCTGTGCGGAGTCCTGTCTGAAGGGCAAGGAGTCTAGTTGCTCAGCCTGTGCGGCCGTCCCGCGCGGGCCTCAGCCCTGTCAAGCCGCCCTGCCCAAGGAGCACCGGGACTTCACGGACGTATTCAACCCTGTTGAAGCAGAGGTGCTACCCCCACATTGATCCTTCGACTGTGCTATCAACTTAGTACCTGACCAGATGCCCCCGCGAGGGCGGCTGTACACCCTGTTGCGGGACGAATCTAAGGCCATGCAAACCTACATTCGAGAGAATCTCCAGAAGGGGTTCATTCGGCCCTCCACGTCTCCAGCCGGGGCGGGGTTCTTCTTCGTCACCAAGAAGGACGGCTCCCTGAGACCATGCATTGATTATCAAGGCCTCAATGCCATCACGGTGAAGAATCGGTAACCCCTGCCGTTGATTCCAGCATTATTTGATCACCTTCAGGATGCCCAGATTTTCACCAAGTTGGATTTACGGGGGGCGTACAACTTGGTGCGCATCAGGCAGGGGGACGAATGGAAAACAGCCTTCAATACCCATGAAGGGCATTTCGAATACTTGGTCATGCCCTTCGGGTTATGCAACGCTCCGGCTGTGTTCCAGAGCTTCATGAACTTTGTGTTGGAAGACCTTCTCCGCTCCACCGTAGTAGTATACTTGGATGACATTTTGATCTTTTCCAAGGACCCCCAGGAACATGTGTCACACGTCTGTACGGTGCTTCAACGCCTACGACAATTCCGACTATTTGTCAAACTCAGTAAGTGCTCCTTCCATCAGCATACTCTTCCGTTCCTTGGACACATCATCTTGCCTGGGGGATTGTGCATGGATCCTGACAAACTCCGGGCTATCCGGGAGTGGCCCAGACCCCAGGGATTGAAAGCGCTGCAACGATTCCTGGGGTTCGCCAATTATTATCGTCAGTTTATTCCCCACTACTCTCAGCTGACCGCGCCACTGACGGCGCTCACGAGGAAGCACACGGACGTCAGGAATTGGTCAGCAGAAGCACTGACGGCTTTTGCTCGCGTGAAGGAAGCCTTCGAGTCAGCCTCTATTCTCCATAGCCCAGATCCCAGCAAACCGTTCGTGGTAGAGGTGGACGCCTCTGCATTGGGCGCTGGAGCCGTCCTCTCTCAAATTAATGCCAAGGGGAGACGCCAGCCGTGTTTCTTTTTCTCCCAGAAATTTTCCCCGGCTGAGCAAAATTACACAGTGGGGGACAGAGAGCTGCTGGCCTTGAAGTTGGCCCTCCAGGAATGGAGACATCTACTCGAGGGTGCTGAGCACCAGTTTACAGTGATCACTGACCATAAAAATCTTCTGTACTTACAAGAGGCCCAGAGGCTGAACCCGAGACAAGCCCGCTGGTCGCTGTTCTTCGCGAGATTCCAGTTCCAACTGGTGTTCCGCTCTGCCGAGAACACCCAGGCAGATGCCCTTTCCCGGGCTTTCGAGGCCCCCGATGATCTCGAGGAACCCCACCCGATGTTGGACCCGGCCTGTCTACCCGCGGCGCCGGGGATTGTGACACCAGTCCAGGAGTTCATGTCCCCTCAGGACCGGGAAAAAGTGCTACACTGGGAACACTCATCGGCACTGGCAGGGCATTTCGGATTTCAAAAGACGCTCCGCCTAATTACCCGACATTATCAGTGGCCCCGCATGAACCAGGATATCCGTCAATTCGTGGCAGCATGCCCTGTCTGTGCTCGCACCAAGTCTGCGGTGGGATGACCTTGGGGGGACTTGCAACCCTTGCCAGTTCCAACACTCCCCTGGGAGGAACTTTCCATGGATTTTATCACAGATCTTCCTCGCTCCCAGGGGCATACTGTGATTTGGGTGGTGGTGGACAGATTTTCTAGAATGGCGCACTTTGTGCCCCTGCCCGGGCTTCCGTCGGCCGCAGCCTTGGCCCGCCAGTTTATCCAGCAAATCTTCCGCCTCCATGGGCTGCCGGCTCGGATCATTAGTGACCGAGGAGCACAGTTTACATCACGATTTTGGAGAACCTTATGTACCGCTCTGGGGGTAGCTACCAACTTCTCCTCGGCCTACCACCCCCAAACCAATGGGATGGTGGAAAGGGTCAACCAAACCCTTAAGGGATTCCTGCGGGCCTTTGTTAACAGTCGACAGGACCAGGGCCGTGCCGATGCGGTAAGCGGGGTAAGCGCCGCAGGGGGGCGCCCACCTCTGGAGGGCGCCGCCGCGGTGCTTACTCTCGCCCCGCGCCGCCGAGGCCTTTAAATCTTTTACCTGGTCGCAGCAGCGTCAGTGAAAGCGCTGCCGACGTCTCCCTTCCCTTGCACTCATTGGTTCCCTCAGTGTCCCGCCTTCTTCTGACGTCAGAAGAAGGCGGACACTGAGGGAACCAAGAGCGCGAAGGGAAGGTAGATGTCGGCAGCGCTCTGCTTTAACTGACGCTGCTGCGACCTCTTCGTTGCCGTCGCGTCGTCCCACCCCCCACTTCACGCGATTCGCGAACCGCGCTGTCGCTTAGCACTGCTTTAAAAAAAATTTACACGTCAGCAGGAACAGGCTGCTTCAGCCAATCCCAGGAGCCTTCCTTCAGCCCTCAGGGGCGGAACACGCTGAAGGAAGGCCCCTGGGATTGGCTGAAGCAGCCTGTTCCTGCTGCCGTGTAATTTTTTTTTTTAAGCAGTGCTAAGCGGTTCGCGAATCGCGTGAAGGGAGAAGACAATTTGCTGGAAATGGAGGGGAGGGGAGAGAGAGGAGGATTGCTGGCTATGGATGGAGGAGGGAAGGGCAGAGAGGGACAAGGATGGACATGGGGGCCCAGGGAGAGGACAATTTGCTGGAAATGGAGGGGAGGGGAGAGAGAGGAGGATTGCTGGCTATGGATGGAGGAGGGAAGGGCAGAGAGGGACAAGGATGGACGTGGATGGGAGGACAGGACCCAGGGAGAGAGAAGAAATTGCTGGAAATGGATATAGAGCAAGAAATGAAGAAGAAAGGAGGAAAGTAAAGAAATAAATGGAAAGGAAGCCCTGGAAATGGAGTTAAGAGGACTGATAGCAGCAGACTCAGATACTGGCCAGCATGATCGGAAAAAGAAAGTCACCAGACAACAAAGGTAGAAAAAAAATCATTTTATTTTCATTTTAGCGTTTGGAATATGTCTACTTTGAGAATTTACATCTGCTATCTTATTTTGCAATGTATAGCAATTTGTTTCTAAGAATATTGCTGACAATTCCTGTCAGTGTAGCAAGTGGTGAGTGATCATTTTCACCGGGGGGGGGGGGGGGGAGCGTGATCATTTTCACCGGGGGGGGGGGGGCGCCAACTGATAGTCTGCAGGGGGGCGCCAGAGACCCTAGGCACGGCCCTGGACAGGACGACTGGGCATCTCTCCTCCCGTGGGCGGAATTTGCATACAATAACAGCGAACATTCCGCCTCCAAGGAGTCACCTTTCTTCCTCGTGTATGGAAGACACCCACGCCTCCCACCACCCATATCCACAGCCTCGACTAATCCAATGCTGACGCAGACCCTGGGTGACCTGCAAAGAATCTGGAACTCAGTCCAGGAACAGCTTCAGAGAACGGCCGCCAGGTACAAGAGATTCGCAGATCGGCATCGACGCCCTGCTCCTGTTTTCCAACCAGGGCAGAAGGTATGGCTGAGCACGAAGTATCTGCGACTCCGACTGCCATCTCGGAGGTTGGCTCCGCGCTTTATCGGACCCTTTATGGTTCAGTCCCGGATTGGGGCAGTAACGTACCGCCTCCGACTGCCAGGGAATCTACGTATTCACAATGCATTCCATGTATCCTTGTTGAAGGCCTACCGGGGGTCCACATGGCATTCTCAGAGGGAGGAGCCGACCACAATGGATGCAGAGCCAGACCCCGAATATGAGGTTGAGGAGATCCTCGATGCCAAAAGGCGGCGGAGAAGATTGTTTTATCTCCTCTCCTGGAAGCATTTCGGGCCAGAGGACAACTCATGGGAATCGGCCGCTAACGTTCATGCCCCGGATCTGGTTCGGGAATTCCATGCCTGTTACCCCCATAAACCAGGACCCAGAGGGAAGGGGGCATACCGTCACATCCCTCGCTAACTCCGTCTGTGCTTACCTAGAGGCCGGCCCGCGGCCATGGCCGGCCTTGACCCCGCCGCCGGGCGATGCGCCTGCTCCTCGCCCTGATGGCCGGCCATTCCGGTCTTGAGGCGATACCGGCCAGGAGCGGGGGCCGGCCGCCGCTGGGACTGCGGCCGAAGACCGGCCTGCTGTGACTTCCAATTCTCCATCGCCGGCTATGGAAGTTACGCTCGCTCCGGCAGGAAAGATGGCACCGGGAACTTGGGGCCAGCGTCTCTTCCGCCTAGTGAACGCGGGAATCAAGATCCCGCCCTGGAGGACCCTGATTGGGTGGTTGGGACCAAGGCTCCGCCTGAAGACCGGCCTTGAACCACTCCGAAGGGTTCCTCGAGGGAGCTCCCCCGAAGTCTCCACCCCTGTCAGCTGAGGCTCGCTTGCTGATTACTAGTAGTATTTAAGGCATCGCCTCCGGCAGGCATATTGCTTCGGCTTCTGTTTCGTGAGGCTCCAGCTTAGTGGTGATTCCTGGACTACTTTGCTTGTCGCCTGCCTTGACCTTTTGCCTGTCCCTGGACTACTCTGCTCACCGCCTGCCTTGACCTTTTGCCTGTCCCTGGACTACTCTGCTCGCCGCCTGCCTTGACCTCTGGCCTGTCCCTGGACTTCGCTGCTCCTTGCCTGCTCCTCTCCCCTGCTGGGGTTGGGAGGCTAGTCCCCTTGTGTCCGGTCAGTCCGTCCACCCCCGCGGTTCCAGAAGTCCCGTTGGCCACCTGCAGCTGGGGGCTCAACCTCTGGTGAACGGTGGTCGCCGCGGGTGAAGTCTGGGTGCTCGGCTGTCCTTTCGGGGAACATTGAGGATTTCCTTACGCTCTCCTGGGGGACCCAAGGGCTCACAACTCATCAGTCAGGACAGCTTTCCTTTGCACCGCTTCAATTCTTTTTACATCCTTCGCAAGATACGGCTTCCAAAACTGAACACAATACTCCAGGTGGGGCCTCACCAATGACTTGTACAGGGGCATCAACACCTCCTTTCTTCTGCTGGTCATATTTCTCTCTATACAGCCTAGCAACCTTCTCACTACGGCCACCGCCTTGTCACACTGTTTCGTCGCCTTCAGATCCTCAGATACTATCACCCCAAGATCCCTCTCCCCATCCGTACCTATCAGACTCTCACCACCTAACACATATGTCTCCTGTGGATTTCTCTTCCCTAAGTGCATCACTTTGCATTTTTTCGCATTGAATTTTAATTGCCAAACCTTAGACCATTCTTCAAGCTTCCGCAGATCCTTTTTCATGTTTTCCACTCCCTCCCGGGTGTCCACTCTGTTACAAATCTTAGTATCGTCCGCAAATAGGCAAACTTTACCTTCTAACCCTTTGGCAATGTCACTCACAAATATATTGAACAGAATCGGCCCTAGCACCGATCCTTGAGGCACTCCACTACTCACCTTTCCCTCTTCCGAGCGAATTCCATTAACCACCACCCTCTGGCGTCTGTCCATCAACCAGTTCCTAATCCAGTTCACCACTTCGGGTCCTATCTTCAGCCCATCCAGTTTATTTAAGAGCCTCCTGTGGGGAACAGTGTCAAAAGCTTTGCTGAAATCTAAGTAGATTACGTCTATAGCTCGTCCCTGATTTAATTCTCCTGTCACCCAATCAAAGAATTCAATGAGATTCGTTTGGCACGGTTTCCCTTTGGTAAAACCATGTTGTCTCGGATCTTGCAACTTATTGGCTTCCAGGAAATTCACTATCCTTTCCTTCAGCATCGCTTCGATTACCTTTCCAATAACTGAAGTAAGGCTTACTGGCCTGTAATTTTCAGCTACTTCCCTATCACCACTTTTGTGAAGAGGGACCACCTCCGCCGTTCTCCAGTCCCTCGGAACCTCTCCCGTCTGCAAGGATTTATTAAACAAATCTTTAAGAGGACCTGCCAGAACCTCCCTGAGCTCCCTCAATATCCTGGGGTGGATCCCGTCCGGTCCCATGGCTTTGTCCACCTTTAGCTTTTCAAGTTGTTCATACACACTCTCTTCCGTGAATGGTGCTCCATCCACTTCATTCTCATTTGTACCTTTTCCAGTCCATCGCGGTCCTTCTCCAGGATTTTCTTCTGTGAAAACAGAACAAAAGTATCTATTTAGCAAATAGATACATCTTCTTGGTTAAATTTTTCGTGTGATTTTCAAGTGTTAGGTGACGATCAATGGTAACTCCAAGAATTTTTAGGGTGTCCGATATTGGAAGATTCAGTTTTGGTGTGTTAATGGTGGTGAATTTGTTTGTGTTATGTTGAGAGGTGAGTATTAGGCATTGGGTTTTTTCTGCATTGAGTTTCAGCTGAAATGCATCCGCCCATGAATGCATGATATGTAGGCTCTGGTTGATATCACTGGAAATTTCCTTTAAGTCTTGTTTAAATGGGATGTAGATCGTTACGTCGCCTGCGTAATGTGAACTGGTCACCCTTCCAAGACCTGGCCAGGGCTGACCCTGCTTAGCTTCCTTCACAAACATCCACCAACACCAGGCTTCTTACAACCAAAGGTTTTATTAATTGCCATTTAACATAATCTTCAGGGCTTATTTCTTCTTTATCTCAAACATTTCTTCCTCAACTCAACATAACAAAGATGCATTACTCAGAGTCTTCTAATTAAACCCTTTCCAGACTCAAAGCAGTTCCTCAAACTTTCACAGTTCAAACAGCCCAACAAAAGCCTTTACTTTTCATTTAAAGACTTTCTCAGATGGTAGTGCAGCTGCCACCTTTTCAGCAGAGAGTTTCAAAAGTCCACAGAGTTCAGCCAATACCTTGAAGGGGATCTTCTTCCTCTAGCTCCCAGGTCTCCAGCTCCTCTCTCTTCTCTTTTACTACTCAGGCAGGTATAAGGTGGTTAATTAGCTTCTCCACCCCTTTAGGCGCTTCCCCCTAATTCCAGGCAGGACCCAGCCCATAACAACTTCCACCTGTTTCTAGCCCAGGACTCTCCTTGGTCCTAGCAACCTCCACCTGGACATTCCCCTACTGGCTCCCTCTAGTGACTCCTCAATAATGACATGAACTGGACATTTCCCCCCATTTCTATGGAAACAGCGCCCTCTAGTGGCCTACCCAGGACAGGACAGCCCCTTATTCTTCACAGTATATGTATGGGTTGAGGTTTTGGTTTGATAGTAGTTTGGCCAAGGGTATCATCATTAAGTTGAATAGGTCGGTGAGAGGGGGGATCCCTGTGGAACTCCACATTCGGGTATCCATGTGGCTGATGTAGTCAAATTAGAAGTTACTTGGTATGATTGTGTGGTTAGGAACCCTTTGAACCAATCGAGAACGTTGCCTCCAATTCCGAAGTACTCTAGGATATGTAATAGTATTCCGTGATCTACCATGTCGAAGGCACTGGACATGTCAAATTGTAGGAGTAGTACGTTCTTGCCAGTTGCAATCAATTGTTTGAATTTCGTCATGAGAGTAACTAGTACTGTTTCAGTACTATGGTTAGACCGAAATCCTGACTGGGAGTCGTGCAGTATTGAGAATTTGTTTAAGTAGTTTGTGAGTTGCTTGGTCACCATTCCTTCTGTTAATTTGGTTATTAAGGGAATGGATGCTACTGGTCTGTAGTTGGTTAGTTCACTCGCACTTTTCTTTGCGTCTTTGGGTATGGGGGTGAGTAGAATATTTCCTTTCTCCTTCGGGAAGAGTCCATTTTGTAACATATAGTTCAGATGGTTCGTTAGGTCTGTTATAAATTGTTGAGGGGCAGACGTCATAAGGTTGTTTGGGCATATGTCTAATTTGCAATGAGATTTGGCGAATCTATTGAGCGTGTGGGAGATGAGATCCTCCGATAGTATCTCGAAGTTGGTCCAGATTCTGTCTGCTGGGTATACATCAGGGTCTGGATCTAGACAATCAAGGAGATCGGTGTAATCAATGGTGCTGACAGCTATTTTAAGTCGCAGTTTTATGATTTTCTCATTGAAGTATTTCGCGAGATTGTCTGCACCTGGTGTATCTTTGCTGTTGGTTATGACTGGTGTAGTATCTAGTAGTTGATTCATGAGTTGGAAGAGTTTATGTGTGTCCTTGTAATTTGGTCCAATTTTGGTTTTGTAGTATAATTTTTTAGATTGTCTTATAGTATATTTATATTTTCTTTGAAGTTGTTTCCAGGCATTAAGTGTGGGGTCATCTTTCTTTTTATTCCACGCACGTTCCAGCCTTCTAACTTGTGTTTTAAGATTTTTCAGTTCTTCATTAAACCATGATATTGAGTTCTTTCTGTGTGAGGTTCTGGTTTGAATTGGGGCAATATTGTCTAATATGAATCTGCATCTATCGTCCCATTCTAGGAGAAATTTGTTTGTGTCTGCCCTTATTGTCCAGCCGTTGTGGTAAATCTGTTGCCAGAATATTACCGGGTCTATTTTTCCTCTCGTCGTGTAGGATTTTCGTTCTTGTTTATTAAGTGAGTCTTTCGTTCGCCATTGGAGGGAGATGTGTGCTTTGTAATGGTCTGACCACGGTGTAGGAGTCCATTTTGTATGTTAGTATAAGGTTGGAGTCAAATTTGTGTGTGATAATGTCTAGTGTGTGTCCTTTAGTGTGAGTTGGACCGAATGTTTGGTCCAACTGATATGTCATGACGTTATGCAGAAGTCTCAGAGGAAATCTGATAGGTAAATTCTCTCTCTGGTCTTCTGTGCCAAAATATTTTGTATAGGAATGGGAGAGAGATTCCAGGTGGTGGTGTGTGAAGCCTCTAGTATAAGGTCTACATTTTATCTTAAAAATGAGAGCAACATCTTTTGCAGATCCTGTAGCAGTGGAGTCTTTCACAGGCTCCTATTGAATATGGGATGCCATCAGAAGCCAAGATCTAAATTTCAGGTGCCCATGGTATCTAGTTCCTGTGATTTTTATGTGCTTGTTTGGTAGATGACAGAGAAACCTGTTTACCTCGTGAGATGAGGATGTCATGAATCTCCTTGATGGCCTTCTTGTACCGCTCCTTCTGCCATTCTCCCAGAATGTCCCAGTTCGCTTCCAAGAAATAAGCAGAAACGTCCTTGAATGTGACCAATGCCTACAACAGCAAACAGGATACCCTACATCAAAGTGTCATCATTTTTTCATTTCATTTTATTAAATATACACCCTCCTATCAACATACTTCTAGATGGTTTACAACAAACCCGTGTAATAGTTCACATAAGAAGAAACAAGAATAGAAACAAAAAATCATTCAAAGTAAAATGGGTAAGTAGAAGAAAACAGTCAAGCCTTTATCTTTCTTCAAAAAATCAAATAATGCTACACATACCGCAACTTCAAGGGTAAAGTGTTCCAGTTGTATACATCATACTGAAAACACACACTGTCTCATGGAAGTTTTATAAACCACAGCACTGTTAAGAAGAACGAAGGTTTCTAGAAGGAAGACATTTAAGTAGTGTGCGATATTTTACAGGTGTCCAATGCAACTCCCTCAGAATGGAAGAACTAGGCATTAAATGGGCAACTCTATAATCTAGGTGTCGCATATGTAAATGTCTAGAATACCAGCATTTCAGCGAGTATGTGTTCTGGTACCTATATTACTGCTAGAAGGGTGCCTAAGCACTTTTCTGCAAATACCCACTTTCACAGCGTTTACTTGCAAGGGAGCAACACAACAACAGACAGGACTAAGCACGTGACTTACAGAAAACCTCATGTAGGTGTCTGCACTTACGCCAGCTCCATGGCTGGTAACACTGGGCATCTAAATGTGAGTCATGCCGATCTCAGGTTAAGCCAGTATTCTATAATGGATCCCAGTCACTTAGAATCTGTTCTGGAAAAGGATCCTACTGCACGTCTTTGGGGCACCTACATGGAGGCTCCCGGTTGTAGAATTGTCTCCAAATTGTCCACATCCAGAAATCAGATGTGCTGCAGTGCTCTAGTCAAGTTGCAAAAGGCCTAAGCACTGTATCATGGAAACCTAAAGATGTAATCCGTTGGGTTGGTCGTGAGCCCTTGGGCCATGGCCGAGGCTAGCAGGGCGCTGACCCAGGCCAAGGGGAGACCGACCCACCACCACACACTCCAGCTACCCAATGCCCTTAAGCTACCCCTCCCCGCAGTCCCTCAGCAAGAAGGGAAATAGGCATACAGGCGGGCCTCGCGGCCAAACCGGAACCCATGCACACAGAGCCACTCATGCGAGCCTCACGGGTGAACTGGAACCCAGACACACACGGGGGGGGGGGGGGGGGGTGAAAGAACCCAGAGGGCCCCCTGGGACCCCAAAATGTCAGATACGCGCTGAACACCAGCGATAGGGCAGAGGGAGAAACAAAAGAACCAGAGCGGGCCACGCCCACCCCGGGGACTAGCGCAGGGCAGGGGAACTAACACAGCAACCCCCAAAAGGGTTAGGAAGCCCCAGGCAGAAGCCAGGGGAACCAGGCACAAAAGGAAGGCAGAAAGCCTTTGCCCCAAACCCACAGCAGACAGAGGCAACCAGAACACAAAGGGTTAAGCTTGCAGAGCTAGCAGGCACACCAGAGAGAGAGAGAGAGAGAGAGAGAGAGAGAGAGAGAGAGAGAGCTCCCTAAATCAACAAACAAACAGAGAGAACGTTTCCCCCCCCCCCCCCCCCCCGAGGGGAAGCAGGGCCGATAGAAGGGACAGAGAACACACAGTACAGAGTACACAAAGGGTTAAACTCACTGAGCCAGCAGGCCAGGACACTGGGAAGAGAAATCCTTAGAGTAAACTAGAGAGTTGCACGGGGACAGAAATAAGACCCATCCCCGCCCGTCCCCGCCAGAATCTAACCCATCCCCACCCGTCCCCATGAGTAATCTCCTCCGTCCCCGCCCATCCCCGTGAGTGATCTCCTCCATCCCCGCCCGTACCCATAAAAAAAGGAAGTATAAAGTACTGAGTGGAGTGGACAGGGGGCACACAGTGCAGAGTAATACATTTAAAACGAATCAAAGAAAATATTTCTTCACTCATTAATATACTGAATCTTAGAAAAAGGGCAATAAATACATAAAACAAACTGAAGTTTTTTCCACACTAAAATAGAGAGAATTATTGGTCAGCTGAGCTCACCTCTGTGCAGTTCTCTTCTGTGGATACTGAGGTCTGGCAGTGCCTGGAAGACTCACTACATACAACTTGAGCAAATCTCCTGCACGTGTTGAACATGAGTTGACACAGAGAGAGACCCGGGTGAAAACGTGCAAGTGCTCGTCAAGGACGTCCTTTTTTTTTTTAGATTATGGATGAAGGACGTCAGGACGGCGGATGAACCCCAACCCCCGCTAGCTGAAGACTTCGTCCAGCCAACCAGGGGCCCAGTCCACCGTGGCCCCACCTAGCTACACCAGTTTTAAAGTGATCAGAAGCACAAAGAAGAAAAGGAAGGCGAGTCCTCTGAATCCAATATTTTCCACTTTTTAAAAGCCATAAGGGGATCCAGAGGACACTTGGGTATGCTAATATCAGAGAAGAGAGCCAGATCCTCTGAATCCCATTTGGAGGATACAGTGCAGCTCTGGCGACTCCATCAAGAACCAGAGGATACTTGGGTAAACATTCTGTGAACAACAGTGGTAACAACGACTAAGCACCAAGGTCCTAATTTTTGATCTGGCAAAAAGCCTCCGTCAATTTAGACTTCTAACCAGATACCATTGCAAAACTAAAAGCTGCATCCTTTGGATCTGCCAATAGTCAGGCCCAATTTAAGATGGAATGCATAGGGTCCAGAGAATACAGCCCTTATCTATTCCCAGCGCAAGGAGAAAAGAAGCTGATGTGAAGATCAGATTAAAATAACATTCAAGACAGAAACTGGGTTGAATATAGATTCAGAAAGTATAACATAACATTTGATGCCCTGCTGGGAAATACCTTCTGGTTCTCGTACACAGCCTCCAGGGCTGCGCAGGAAAAGGATATCAAATATTTCACGGTCATCTATTTTATCTGGGATATCCTCATCTTCATCCTGAGCTGTCACCTGCCGGTCCCCAGAGCGCTGGTAAATCAGAGGATTGGCATTCTCCAGCTGGTTGCCTCCCACCATGTTCTCCAGCGGTAGAACAAGAGGACATGAAATGAGATTGAAGGGGGGCAGACTCAAAAAAGATGTCAGGAAGTATTTTTTTCACCGAGAGGGTGGTGGATGCTTGGAATGCCCTCCCGCGGGAGGTGGTGGAGATGAAAACGGTAACGGAATTCAAACATACGTGGGATGTGCATAAAGGAATCCTGTGCAGTAGGAATGGATCCTCAGAAGCTTAGCCAAAATTGGGTGGCGGAGCAGGTGGGGGAAGAGAGGTTGGTGGTTGGGAGGCGAGGATAGTGGAGGGCAGACTTATACGGTCTGTGCCAGAGCCGGTGATGGGAGGCGGGACTGGTGGTTGGGAGGCGGGAAATACTGCTGGGCAGACTTGTACGGTCTGTGCCCTGAAAAAGGCAGGTACAAATCAAGGTAAGGTATACACATATGAGTTTATCTTGTTGGGCAGACTGGATGGACCATGCAGGTCTTTTTCTGCCGTCATCTACTATGTTACCATGAGGCATATTTTCAAAGCACTTTGGGAGGCTAAGTTCCATAGGTTTCTATGGAACTTTGGGAGGCTAAGTGCTTTGAAAATATGCCTCTATGTAGACCCTCCTAAGAAGGAAGCCCCCAGATCTCTCAAAAGCCCCTGCAGACACCTTCCATTAGCTGCAAACTTCATATTGCACTTTTTTTTTATTTTTAACACTAGATCCCTACAGAGCTCCCTCCTATATTCAGGTCCATTGAGTCTTCACCAACCCCCATCTCCAGTCTCACACATAATCCGTACTATTTGTTTCCATAGCATTACTAGACATACACACTGCAGTATATACGTAAAACACTGAGTTCTTCCCTACTATCCCATATACCCCTCAGAGATACCAAATCACATGCACTCGACTGCCCTCATACTCTCACACACCGAGCACCCCTCTTCATACGCATGCAGAAAGACGACCAAACAGTCCCAGTCCCCGCAGTCTGCCATCTCTCCCTCTCTCTTCAGCTCTCCCCAATTCAGAACGCCCCCCCCCCCCCCCCGATCTGGCACCTCTTTGTCAATTTCAAACTCCCCCACATCCTACCTTCAAACTCATTCAAGACGTCACCCACACTACAACTGATTCCAGGAACAGTTGGTTGGGTTACAGGTTCCTCTTTGGGCCCCCCCTTAGTTCAGACACAATTCTTTCCCTCCTCGACCTCAATCCGCTGTGCCGTAAACAGGAAGTTGCGTTAAAGAGGGGGGTGGAACCAAGGAGGTTGAAGAAAAACAGGAGACAGGATGATGTCAAAACGTTGAAGCCACTTAGGCTCGCCTTTGTTTCCTTTTCCTGCACATACAGCCATCGGCGTCATCTATAGTTGGGCCGCGATTCTTGGCCGGCCTCGATCCCTGCGGCACTCCTGCTGACCAGGGTTCCGTCCCCGCGGCACTCCCGCTGACCAGGGTTCCGTTCCCGTGGCAGTCCCGCTGACCAGGGGGGGGGAACCCGTGGACTCCGCGGGATCCCCGCAAACCCCGTTCCCGTGCAGACCAGAGAGGACGCTCTCAGACAAGCAGCCTAGCTGAGATGAAAGCTGAACAAAGCCCAGCCCCCATTTGAGGAACAAGCAGCTGGCTTCCCACAGAGAGCAGCAGCCAGCGAAGGGAAACCCAGCTGGAGGCAAGGGAACTAATTAAACACACACACACACAAACAGCAAATAAAGTAAAAAAACAAAAACTATAATACCTATGAACGAAATGTCAGCAGAGTCATGAACTAATCCTAGATAACAGATTTGATTCCTAATTGGAATAGGTTCAAGAAAGGAGGGTAAAGATAAAAATGCAGAGAAGAGCAGAGCTGATCAGTAGGTACCACCATCATCTCAGTCTTTTCCATATTCATTGTTGGGCCATTTTGAGCCCACTGTGCTGAAACCTCAGTATCTGTGACTGATGAGATCCGAGAGACTTAGAAAAAAGTGCAAATCGATAATATAGCATCAGTGTAAAAACTGACAACACTCTGCCACAAAAGATCACATATAGATGTCAAATAATACAGCAGAAAACATAGAACCCCAAGAGACCCCCCCCCCCCCCAATACTAAACGACTGCGACTAGCATTGAATATCCAGTTTATTTTTGGCTGGTTTCGACTTAACTGACCGATATTCAGAACTGACCAGTTTAGTTGAAACCTGTGAAAGATATTCAAGCTATTCACATGCTTAAGAAGGACAGAGATGGCAGAAAAGGGGGAGATTTGTCACCACAGGCTATGTTCGTAGGCAAATCATTCACCCTATACAACAATTAATTTGAAGTTCAGTGAGAAAAACACAAAATAAAAGCATATACGTAGAAATTGCTAGATGGGAGGGAGGGGGGAGGGAGATGGAGGGAGGGGGGAGGGGGGAAGGGATCTTTGACTTTGTAAGTGCCTGAATGTTTGATAAGTATTCTGTTTGTTATTATAAAATGAATAAAAAATTTACAAAATTAAAAAAAAAAAAAAAGCATAAAATATACCAAATAATCTTAAGGCCCTTTATATTACTTTAGGTAACCTTACTCTCTTAGCATGTTTGAATAACTAAACAATTCACCAATATTAATATGCAGACAGCAATCTAGCAGTAAGATGTGGCACTTAATTCAAAAGACTGGCTAGCACCCATGTATGCTTATCTCCCAGCTGGCACCTAACCCTTTCCGTTCAGTGAATCCAGACTGCCCCAATTTGACTGCCCCTATCGGACCGACCGTTCACTTGTCTATTAGATTGTAAGCTCTTTGAGCAGGGACTGTCTCTCTTTGTTAAATTGTACAGCGCTGCGTAACCCTAGTAGCGCTCTTGAAATGTTAAGTAGTAGTAGTAGTAGTAGTAGTAGATCACACGTGTGTACTCAGTGCAAAGAGCTCCTGGTTCTCAAAGAATGAGTCTGATTTGTCAAGGCTAGAGTACCAGAATTGGAAGCACTGAAGCAGACAGAGAGGAATACAGAGGAGACCAAACACGAACATAGTACAGAAGTCCCATCTCTAGTCTGGCAGCCTCTGAACTATCTTGGTAGAGAGATCATCTAAAAAAGGGAAGCATCACTTTGGTGAGGCAGAAATGATCCAATAGCCAGGATCTAGCCTCCAAAGAAGTTTCATAGTAACATAGTAACATAGTAGATGACGGCAGAAAAAGGCCTGCATGGTCCATCCAGTCTGCCCAACAAGATAAACTCATATGTGTATACCTTACCTTGATTTGTACCTGCCTTATTCAGGGCACAGACCGTACAAGTCTGCCCAGCAGTATTTCCCGCCTCCCAACCACCAGTCCTGCCTCCCATCACCGGCTCTGCACAGACCGTATAAGTCTGCCCTCCACTATCCTCGCCTCCCAACCACCAACCTCTCTTCCCCCACCTGCTCCGCCACCCAATTTTGGCTAAGCTTCTGAGGATCCATTCCTACTGCACAGGATTCCTTTATGCACATCCCACGCATGTTTGAATTCCGTTACCGTTTTCATCTCCACCACCTCCCGCGGGAGGGCATTCCAAGCATCCACCACCCTCTCCGTGAAAAAATACTTCCTGACATCTTTTTTGAGTCTGCCCCCCTTCAATCTCATTTCATGTCCTCTCGTTCCACCGCCTTCCCATCTCCGGAAAAGATTTTTTTGCGGATTAATACCTTTCAAGTATTTCATCCTCTCGCACAGAGGATGTGTCTTCAGGAGCATCTGCTAGAGAGGGAAGGGTAAGGATGGCGTGAAGGAGTGAAGGAGGCAGATTTCACACATTACCTAGATAGGATTTTAAACAGTGATGGGGAGGAGCCAGCTGTCTTGATACATGTGGGTACCAAAAACACAGGAAAGTGTGAAAGGGAAGTCCTGGAATCCAAATTTAGGCTCTTAGATAGAAAGCTGAAATCCAGAAGCTCCAGAGTAACATTCTCAGAAATACTACTTGTTCCACGTGCAGAACCCAAAAGATAAAAAAAATAAAAAGATACAAAAGAACAAAAAACCTCGCACAGATAATGGCACTCAGAAGATAGCGAAGGTGACTCAAAAAACCAACCATCCTGTGTAGTCTTGAAAATTTATTACACAAAGGCAGCAACTCAAGACGGCCGTGTTTCAGCCCAATGGCCTACCTCAAGAGTCTTCTTGTGTTTAGTGGCTGAGTCTATTGGTGTCACTTCCTGGTTTCAGGTATTTCTAGTCTTATTTATTATGATAATGCTCAAAAAAGGTGGGAAGCACTGCAACTAGCACCGAACGACCTAACAACGCGCTTGAAATTAACTTTAGACTCGTTCAAACAGTTAGGACTGTTGAAAGTCACTCAGGAGTAGATGGACTGGGATTAGGTATCTTTAAAGGATACTATCAGAACAGGGAAGTAAGGGCATCCCGATAGGGAAATTGCAACACAGGCAGAAATAGGCCAGATACCGTCAAAGGAAGAGCAGATCGAGAGTGAAGACTGCTAACGATCCCTGTCAACTACTAAGCAAACTGTAAATACATTACAGAGAAAAAACTCACTTTGAAATGTCTGTATACAAATCCTAGAAGCCTGAAAAATAAGATGGGAGAGTCAGAGTATATTGCAATTAGGGGCCCTTTTACTAAGCCGCCATTAGGCTACTGGGGCAATGGAAAACTGCAATCTGGCTCTATCGTCGGGCACACAATTTCCATGCCGGATTATTTTTGGGGGTGAAGCGGCAAGGGCAGTGGGGAAAAAGGGCCTTGGCACTTGGCAAACCTGTGCACTGATATCACCACAGGGCTCCTGATCTGTGGAAGGAAAATAACCAATGGAACACTCTGAAATCAGGGTCCAAATTATATCACCATGGATTAAACTGGAGGGTGGTAGCACTATATGTTAACGAGGAAATTCAGTGAAACAGAATAAAAATTCAGCAGGAAACAAATTGCAAAGTGGATAGAAAGAGGTCAGAAATAGTGAGAGATACAGGGAAGATTATAAAAATTGATAAAGGAAGAGAGACAATAGATACAAAAGAAGATGAAGAGGAAAGAGCGATATGGGATAAGGATGGGGAGAATAAGAGAAAGAAGAAATGAAAAATAAAGAAAAGAGTACACAAATGAAAGAAGAAACGTAAAAAGAAGAAAACTAGAACAAACACATTATCTACACAAAAAGAGTTAGACGTCAGAGGCTGTGATTATAACACCTCATTCTCACTATCCCTGGTCCACAGGAGGCATCTTTCTTATAGGAAAAGTTTGTTTCACCTCATTACTAGCTTTAATCGTAGCTTCATCACATGCTTCAGGCAGTTCCTCACATCTGCCTGTGGTGGTCAGATTTCCTTTTTCCTCAGATCCCTGAGGCTCAGTCTTGAATTCCCCTTGCTCAAATCGGATTAACATGTAAGGCTTGACATTGTGGGAGCCTATTATAGGAAAAAGACAGCAAAATATGTTTAAAACAAAAGTTATCACAGAGTCTATAAGTGCCCAAAATTATTCACAGGGACCACCACTGGTACAGAAGGGTACTGCTGTTCTGATCATCATCAGAAATGTATTCTAGAAATACCCCGGTATTTTCATACTGTGGTGAGCAACTCCTTTCTCAACAGCTACAAACAGCTCTGTTATACACACTGCTACTGCGTAAATATAATGGACATGTCTGTCATCAGGAATTTTGGTTCTTTTTTTTTAGTTTTCCACCTAGTTTCTGTATACATCAGATTCTGCTGCACACCGAAAATGTTAAAACTGCTAAATCATTTTGAGATAGATATTCAGCTTGAGGCAGTCAGGACAGCACAGGGTATATTCAGCGATACTATCCAGTTAAAGGCCACCGAATATCTGGGAATGACCGGCTCAGTGTGGTTTAACTGGGCAGGACCCTCTCCTGCCTAGTTAATAAACCCATGTTAATATTGGACCCTAAGATTCTATAAGACAGAGTGGGAGAGGTCTTTAGACCCCAGGTTTTTTGTCCTTCTTCTATTTCCTCTCTATCCCTATGCATCTCCTTCCTCTCTTCCACCCCTCCAACCAAGTCCAGCATTTCTGCTCTCTTCCCTCCCCTCCATCCATGTGCATCTCCTTCCTCTCTCTCCCCTCCCCCATCCATGTCTAGCATTTCTCCTCTCTCCTTTCCCTCATCTGTCCAACATTCTCCTCTCTTCCCTCCCCTCCACATGCATCTCTTTCCTCTTTCTTACTCTCCATCCATGTCTAGCCTTTCTCCTCTCTTCCCTCCCCCTCCATTCATGTTCAGAATTTTTGCTCTCCCCCTCCCCTCCATGCCCAGCATTTCTCCTCTTTCCTCTTCCCTCCCCTCCAATTATGTCCAGCATTTCTACTCTCTCCCACCTACTCTTCAACCTCACCCACTTTCTATTTCCTCACCTCCTTTGGTCCAACCTTCCCCCCTCCAGTATTTCTCTTCCTGTTTCTCCCGCTGCCTACTTTAGACAATATGGGCTGCCCAGCACCAGCGCTAACTTCGCAGTGAGGAGACTCTGCACCCATGCGCTCGGGAAGATCCTGTTCGTTCCACCCTCTTGGACACGTATGCGTCAGAGGAATGGTACCAATAGGGACTCCAAGAGCAGATAGGCTTGAAGGCTCTTCACTGCTGAAGTTAGCGCTGGTGCCGGGCCTAGTACTGTCTGATTACTATCAGCGGCTCAGACTGTCAGAGGCAGGCAGTGGAGGGAAACGGGATCAGCCTCACAGTGACGCCAACAGGGAAGCAGTAAAAAAGGTTCTGATACCTATCGGCACAAAAAAAGCCCTGATTATTTTACTGTTAACCCCAGCTATTAATAAATAAACCAGAACCAAAGAGGAAGACAACGCGATTTGGAATAACCTGCCAGAAATGGTGACAGAAAGGAAAGGAATATAAACATACCTGGGACAGATAGAGACAGAAGTGACAGAAGAAGTCTGAGGGGTTGGATGAAGGATATTGGGGGAGTCCGCACTGGTCTGCATTTTACCTGATCACCTTCCCAAACTGGTAGACAGCCAGCACAGAAGAAAACTGATCTTGCAGAAGGCATCGTATAACTTTCAGTCTCCTTTGTTCTACAATTAGCCCCTTCCCACAATAAATGTTAAGTCCTTAATCTCTTATTGGTCTGTCTTGAATAGATTCTAAGCTTTGTCTCTTACGTGCCTGTGTACAGTGCTGTGTACGTCTAGTAGCATTATAGAAATGATAAGTAGTACTATTAGTAGTATTAATGCTGCTGCTCAACCATACCCCCTGGCAGTATCTGCTTTACAGAGAGGATAACAGGTTCTTATTCCACCAGATCTCAATTCCTAAATAATCCCGGCTGACTTTATTAAGATTTGCAAGAGAAATTTTATACTTACTTGTTACAGGAGGGTGAGTCTGTTCAGACGTCTCTGATTTAGGAAGATCCATCAAGGGGAGATTTTCCTCTTGTTTAACACCGAGTGAGATCACACACGTTATAATCGGAAGGTCTGTTAAGGGAAAACACATCTAGAAGGATTCACCAAGGATACGTTAATACTAAATTAGAAAATGGATTTTAAGTCTCTAAATGTCTGGAGACTTTCATCTGAAAATTCAGAGCCCTTCAAATCCAAAACATTTACTTACTCTTCGTGGGATCATCTGGGTTTTCTTTTCCCTCCCACTCAAAATGTGGAGTGAAATATTTCTCGTCTTCCTTTAGTATCTTGAACATAATATCAGGATTAACAATTGAATAACCTGTAAGTAAAGAAGGAAAATGGCATTTCAATTATACGTAGAAGCCGTGTGGAGGTTTCATCTATTTCATTTTCTGAACAAACAGTGCACACAATTTTGAGCGCCATATACAGAATAAGGGTGACCCTGTATATCTTGGGCTGTGTGTTTTGTCCTCAGAAGGCTACTGGGTGACAACCTGCTCCAGAGAGAACAATTATTTTGAATTGGCTTAGTGAGATACCAATAAAGATTTTTCTCTGAGGACAAGCAGGCTGCTTGTTCTCACATGTGGGTCGACGTCCGCGTCGTACTAGGAATCGGCATTTTGCAAGCAAAATATAAAAAAGGTTTCGCCAGAATCTTCTGGGGTGCATGCATCATGCACCGCGGACTGATTTCCTGCCCGTTGCATGAGCGCGTTCCCTCAGTTTTCTTTTCTCCGCGTTGAGGTGTGGTAGGTTTTTTTTCTGCGCTCCTCTCAGGCCCAGGAAAGAGTCTTCGACTTTTCACTTTTTTCTCCTCATTTTTTCTTTATTTTATTATTATTGTCATTTAAAAAAAAAAAAGTCCTGTAGTGTACTTTTAGTTTTGTCCCCTTTCAAGTTTCCTTTATTTTCATCGTGGCCGGTTTTTAGGCTGCATAGTTGGGTTATTCCCTTATTTTTGTGCCCTTTTTTCTTTTATCAGGCACAATCGCGTCTTTTGATTTCGCCGAAGCCATTTTTCGTTCCATGTGTATAATTATGGTACAGCCAGAGACCCCTCCACTGGAATGGTGGCGGGCCCAGTCATAGAGCTCAGGCCATTACAGACCTTGGCTGAGTCAGAAATCTGATGGCCGACATAACTGGGAGCTTACTGGAAAAGTATGGCCTAGTTTGTAGCCCGGATTGAGGCCTAAATAAGCTAAATTAGGAAAAGTTAGGTCAATAGATATGGAAACAAAATGGAGAATTTCAGCACAAAATGGAAGCCGTATCTGTTGCAAAGTGGAATTTTCTCTAATGTAAGTTAGAAAAACAAGTTGAGAAATGAGACTTTCCTGTGAGCAGGATTGTGGTCAGCCATGGTGTGAGAAAGGAAAGGTGTAGCTGGATGCAGGGTCTTGCTTAAGATTTGTGGTCAAGCGAGCTAAACACAAAACCATGTTAGCAAAATAGAAGCTACTCATTAGCATGAGCCAATCAGTGACAACCATGACATTAGCATAGATCCAATCAGGTATATCTACTGTCATATTATCCATATCCTGAGGGCACCTATAAAAATCAGGGTATTTCCTGGTTTAAGTTAGAGAGAAGGGTTGGCACTCTCTCTCTCCAAGGGAAACCAATGTGTCCAGCAGAATTGACAAATTACCTAATTGCTTTCCCTTGTAAAACCTTTAATTGGTAAGAGAAATTATAAAAGATTAGGAACTAATTAACACCTGTTTGCAGCTGGATTATTATATTCCTATAATTAATTGATTGTACGTGCCTGTTGTCAATCACTGATTTGACTTGTACCTTGGCAAATAAACTCCTCATTCCAAATGATGATTTGTGGGCTTCACTTAATGATCAAAGGCTGTAAGTATAAATGCTTTTGCTGTATCAGGCTATCTTTCTCTGCATTGTATAACTTGTAATCTAAATCCAGTTTGTCATAAGGCTGGTATCTTTTCCTTAGACCTAACGTCTCCCTTAGTGGAAATTCCTTTTAGAACTTCACAACTCCTTGATTACCCCAGTACTAGTGCTATTTAGAGATGGAGTCAGATTAAGGTCACTCCAGCCTTCTTGGGGGGCTCTGGACCCCTCAATTCACAACACATGTCATCAAAGACACCCAGCGGCTTCAAACGTTGTACTCGGTGCAACCGGACCATCTCAGGTACCGATACCCACACCTGGTGTATCCAGTGCCTTGGGCCCAACCATAGCCCAGCCGCTTGCAGTCTGTGTCTTCGTATGAAGAAATGGACCCAAGCGTCTCGAGAAGCCCAATGAGAAAAGCTTTTTGGGGCTCGGTCCGGTCCTTCGATGTCGACATCGGTATTGAGGTCAGCGGTGTCAACATCGACATGGAGGGAAGCATCGATGTCGGGAGCAGAAGTAATAGCTGCTGAAAGACTAATTCACACTGGGAGCAGTGAGGCATCTAATGGGTCTCCATCTGCCTCGAGGCCTCCTGTTTGGCAGGCCCCCCGGGATCGACCTTCATCAGACCCAGCCCCAAGGAAGCGTGAGGATTCCGCGTCTTCATCGGTACCGAGGAGTCTCGATGACGGGCATCGAGCGAAGGCGAAGAAGGGAGGATGAACCCAGGGCTGAGATGCTCGAGGTCCTGGATTATCCTTCTCCGCCTAGAGAGGCTGCAACAGCTCCTTTGCATAAAGTACTGAAGGAAGTCCTTATGCGAAACTGGTCGTTCCCGCTGTCTAATCCCAAAAAAAAGCTGAATCCCAATATCGTATCCATGGTGAACCTGGATTGATGAGGTCTCAGCTACCTCACAATTCCATGGTGGTGGACTCCGCCCTCAAAAGAGCCAAGAGCTCTAGGGACTATACCTCGGCACCCCCAGGCAGAGAATCTAGAATCTTGGACTCTTTTGGGAGGAAGACATATTAGGCCGCTATGCTCGCTGCTAAGATCCAGACATACCAGCTCTTCACGAGCGTCCACTTGCGGAACTCGGTGAGGCAACTGTCTAGCTTGGTTGATGCACTCTCTCCGGAGCAGGCCGAGCCTTTTCGCCAGGTGGTCAGGCAGCAGAAGGCGTGTCAAAAATTCCTGGCCAGGGGTATGTTCAACATTTTTGATGTAGTATCCAGGATCGCTGCCCAAGGTATAGTGATGCGCAGACTCTCATGGCTGCGTGTCCCTGACCTGGATCATTCGGTCCAGCAGTGGATGTTCCTTGCCGGGGGAATAACCTTTTTGGTGAGAAAGTAGAGGATCTAGTTGACCAGATCAAGAAACACAATGATGCTATGGATTCTCTCTCCCGCCGGGCGTCTTCTGCTACTACCTCCTCATCTAGGAGGTTTTTTGGAGGGAAGATGAGTGCTCCCTATTCCTATGCTAGGCGTAGCTACACTCCTGCTTCTCGGCAGCCTGCCCAGGCTCAGTCCCAGCGTGTTTGTTCTTGTCAACAGCATGCGCCTAAGACCACTACAGCTCCCCAGCAAAAGAAAGGGACGGGCTTTTGACTGGCTCCAGTTCAGCATAGCCTCAGTAAACGTGTCCATACTGGAGTGGAGGAGTGGCCTAGTGGTTAGGGTGGTGGACTTTGGTCCTGGGGAACTGAGGAACTGAGTTCGATTCCCACTTCAGGCACAGGCAGCTCCTTGTGACTCAGGGCAAGTCACTTAACCCTCCATTGCCCCATGTAAGCCGCATTGAGCCTGCCATGAGTGGGAAAGCGCGGGGTACAAATGTAACAAAAAACAAAAACAAAACAAAAAACTTATCGGTTGGGGGGAGGTTAATGCTTTTTTCACCAAAGGTGGCCTCTTATAACCTCCGATCGGTGGGTTCTTCAAATTGTCCGGTTAGGATACACCCTCAAACTGGAATCCAAGCCTCCAAATTACCCACTGGGAGTTCAGTCCAACAGCTACCAGCACAAGCAAGTGCTTGTAGAGGAACTCTTCACCCTTCTACAGGCCCAAGCGGTCGAACCCATTCCACCAGGGGAAGAAGGGCTGGGATTCAAGTCCAGGTACTTCCTTGTGCAAAAGAAAACAGGAGGGATGCATCCCATCCTAGACCTAAGGGCCCTGAACAAATTTCTTATCCGAGAAAAGTTCAGGACGGTTTCCCTAGGCACCCTTCTTCCCATGATTCAGGAAAATGATTGGCTATGCTCTCTGGACTTAACGGATGCTTACACACGCATCTTGATACTTCTAGCTCACAGGAAGTATCTTCGATTTTGGCTGGGAACACAGCACTTTCAGTACTGTGTACTGCCTTTTGGCCTGGTGTCTGCGCCCAGTGTGTTTACAAAATGCCTAGCTGTAGTCACAGCGTCGCTACGCAGACTGGAAGTGCATGTGTTTCCTTATCTCCACGATTGGCTGGTGAAGAGCACCTCGAAGGAAGGTGCTCTGGAGTCCATGCGAATGACTATTCAGGTGCTGGAGCTACTGGGGTTCATCATAAATTATCCCAAGTCCCATCTCACACCAGTCCAAAATTTGTAATTCATTGGAGCTCTGCTGAACACTCAGACAGCTCGAGCTGATCTCCCCGAGGCAAGGGCGGACAACCTTGTGTCCCTGGTTTGAGCGTCTCAACAGATCACGGCTCGGCAGATGTTGAGACTTCTGGGGTACATGGCCTCCACATTTCATGTAACACCCATGGCACGTCTACATATGAGATCAGTTCAATGGACCCTAGCTTCCCAGTGGTTTCAAGCTGCGGGGGATCTAGAGGATGTAATCCAACTGTCCACTCAGTGGTGGACGATTTGATCCAATTTGACCATGGGGCGACCATTCCAAGTTCATCAGCCACGAAAAGTGCTGACAACGGATGCATCTCTCCTGGGGTGAGGAGCTCATGTAGATGGCCTCCACACTCAGGGAGCCTGGTCCTTTCAGAAAAAGGTCTGCAGATCAACCTCCTGGAATTAAGAGCGGTCTGGAACGCTCTAAAGGCTTTCAGAGATTGGCTGTCCAACCGAGTAATCTTAATTCAGACAGACAATCAGGTTGCCATGTTTTACACCAACAAACAGGGTGCACAGGATCTCGCCCTCTGTGTCAGGAAGCCATCCAGATGTGGCTTTGGGCTCGCCATCACAGCATGTTTCTCCAAGCCACTTATCTGGCAGGCGTAAACAACAGTCTGACCAACAGATTGCGCAGGATAATGCAACCTCATGAGTGGTCACTGAACATGGGCGTAGTCCACAAGATCTTCCGAGCGTGGAGCACCCCCTCGGTGGATCTTTTTGCCACTCAGATCAATCACAAGGTCCCTCAGTTCTGTTCCAGGCTTCAGGCCCACAACAGACTAGCGTTAGGTGCCTTTCTCCTACACTGGGGGACAGGCCTTCTGTATGTGTATCTTCCCATACCTTTAGTGGGGAAGACTTTGCTGAAACTCAAGCAAGACTGCGGAACCATGATCCTGACTGCACCCCTCTGGCCGCATCAGATTTGGTTCCCTCTTCTTCTGGAATTGTCCTCCGAAGAACCGTGGAGATTGGAGTGTTTTCCAACCCTCATCACTCAGAATGAGGGGTCGCTTCTACATCCCAACCTCCAGTGTCTGGCTCTCACAGCCTGGATGTTGGGAGCTTAGAATTTGCCTCCTTGGGTCTTTCAGAGGGTGTCTCTTTCAAATGGAGGAGGTTTGCCGTCTGGTGTGACAGCAAGGCCCTAGATCCTCTTTCTTGTCCTACACGGACCCTGCTTGAATACCTTCTGCACTTGTCCGAGTCTGGTCTCCAGACCAACTCTGTAAGGGTTCACCTTAGTACAATTAGTGCTTATCATTATCATGTAGAGGGTAAGCCTATCTCTGGACAGCCTTTAGTTGTTCGTTTCATGAGAGGTTTGCTTTTGTCAAAGCCCCCTGTCAAACCTCCACCAGTGTCATGGGATCTCAACGTCGTTCTCACCCAGCTGATGAAGCCTCCTTTTGAGCCACTGAATTCCTACCATCTGAAGTACTTGACCTGGAAGGTCATTTTCTTGGTGGCTGTTACTTCAGCTCGTAGGGTCAGTCAGCTTCAGGCCTTGGTAGTACATGCACCTTATATTAAATTTCATCACAACAGAGTAGTCCTCCACATCCTAAGTTCCTGCCAAAAGTGGTGTCGGAGTTTCATTTGAACCATAAGTACATAAGTATTGCCATACTGGGGAAGACCAAAGGTCCATCGAGCCCAGCATCCTGTTTCCAACAGTGGCCAAACCAGGTCACAAATACCCGGCAAGATCACAAAAATGTACAAAACAGTCTTGCCAACATTCTTTCCCCGTCCTCATACCCGGCCTAGTGAAAGCAGTTTGCATACCTTGGACTGCAAGAGAGCACTGTTTTATGTGGAGCGGACAAAGCCCTTCAATCAGTCCGCCCAGTTGTTTGTTTCTTTCGATCCCAACAGGAGGGGAGTCGCCATCAGAAAACCCACAATCTCGAATTGGTTAGCAGATGGCATTTCCTTCACTTATGCCCAAGCTGGGCTGACTCTAGAGGGCCATGTCACAGCTCATAATGTTAGAGCCATGGCTGCATCAGTGGCTCACTTAGTCAGCCTCCATTGAAGAGATCTGCAAGGCTGCAATTTGGTCATCAGTCCACAAATTCATATCTCACTACTGCCTTCAGCAGGATACCCGATGCGACAGTTGGTTTGGGCAGCCAGTGCTGCAGAATCTGTTCAGGGTTTAGAACCCAACTCCACCTCCCTAGACCCATTTTTGTTCTGTTCCAGGCTGCACTCTCAGTTAGTTGATTTTGGTTTCAGGTCAATCTAAGTTATGTCCTCACCGTTGCGAGGCCCAATTGACCAATGTTCGTTGTTTTGAGTGAGCCTGGTTGCTAGGGATATCCCACATGTGAGAACAAGCAGCCTGCTTGTTCTCGGAGAAAGCGAAGATACTTACCTGTAGCAGGTATTCTCCGAGGACAGCAGGCTGACTGTTCTCACAAACCCACCCACCTCCCCTTTGGAGTTGTTATTTATTTCTTTTTATGCTTTTTGATTTTATTGAGGGAACGCGCTCATGTGACAAGCAGGAAATCAGTCTGCGCATGTGCGATGCGCGTGCGCCAGAAGACTCTGGCAAATTTTTTTTATATTTTGCTTGCAAAATGCCGATTCCTGGGCTGACGCAGACATCGACCCACATGTGAGAACAATCAGCCTGCTGTCCTCGGAGAATACCTGCTACAGGTAAGTATCTTCGCTTTACTGATTGTCTCTCGTATTCCAGCCTCAAGGGCTGAAGTGTTTTCCCCTCCCCAGGGGCAAGGGACAGGTTTACACACACTGCAGGTGTCAAGCTTCTCTGTGATATCTGGTTACCATCTGAAGGGGTTACACATTGTACAATGTAACTAACTAGATAGCAGCTGAGAGACAGGCCCTTTACACAGAAGTTGTAGTTCTCAGCAAGAAGGGTAAGAATTTGTTGTGCGGAAAAGGGAGGCAGACTGCAGCTGGTCTTGTATGAAGTCTCCAGTTTCAGGTAAACATTTTATCTTTTGCACCAGAAGCCAGGTCTCAATTTCAGGTGCCCACGGGACCTGGTACCTGGGATTTTTCCAGCTCTGATAAAATAACAGCACCCATTCCATTAATGTGCCTGTATGGTAGATGATAAAAAAGACACATTTACCTTGTGAGATGAGAATGTCATGAACCTCCTTGATGACCTTCTCGTACAGCTCCTTCTGCCATTCTTCCAGAATGTCCCAGTCCGCTTCCAAGAAATAAGCAGAAACGCCCTTGAACAAGTCCTGGAACAACAGACAAGACACCGTCAGTCACAGTTTCATTATAATGTTTATCTTGTTGGGTAGACTGGATGGACCGTGCAGGTCTTTATCTGCCATCATCTCTGTAACAGACTTTGTTATATGACCTCTGTCAGTAAGATCAGAGCTCCAGTATATTATAGTATGAAGTATATAGTACGAGTTCTGTCCCCTTAAATCTCCAATATTTTGAACAGATTTCCTGGTCCTTACACTGGAAATCTCTCGTGTTCACTGATGTAGCAGTTGGAAGGAGGAGGCAGCAACAACTGTAGAGGTGGGAGATAGAGAGGCTGGTGGGTTAGTGTAGCTAAGGTTGGAGAAAGCACAGGAGACGGCATGACATCACAAAGCTGAAGCCAAAAGATACAACACAGGAGGTGCACTAGATCCCCACGAAACACGTAATGAGAAAAAAAGGAGAGGGTGGGGAAGTCCGACCAAAATTTAACAACCGGCTCTTGTAAGCCGGAGCGAGCTGGCTCCAGCACACCACTGATAACAGGCCTCAGAACAAACACAAAGGAAAAAGAAGCATAGTTGCATGAGAAATGCTATAACAGTAGTAAATTTAAAACCAATTGGAGAAAATATTTCTTCCTCAATGTGTAATTAAACTCTAGTATTCGTTGAAAGAAAATGTGGTAAAAGCAAGGTTTTGAAAAAGGTTTGGCTAACTTCCTAAAAGAAAAAAGTCCAAAAGCCATTATTAAGATGGACTTGGGGAAAATCCACTGCTTATTTCTAGGATAAGCACTGTATAATTATGGTACAGCCAGAGACCCCCCCCCCCCCCCCCCCCCCCCCCCCCCCACTGGAATGGTGGCGGGCCCAGTCATAGAGCTCAGGCCATTACAGACCTTGGCTGAGTCAGAAATCTGATGGCTGACATAACTGGGAGCTTACTGGAAAAGTATGGCCTAGTTTGTAGCCCGGATTGAGGCCTAAATAAGCTAAATTAGGAAACGTTAGGTCAATAGATATGGAACCAAAATGGAGGATTTCAGCACAAAATGGAAGCCGTATCTGTTACAAAGTGGAATTTTCTCTAATGTAAGTTAGAAAAACAAGTTGAGAAATGAGTGAGTCATGCCAGGTGTAGCTGGATGCAGGGTCTTGCTTAAGATTTGTGGTCAAGCGAGCTAAACACAAAACCATGTTAGCAAGATAGAAGCTACTCATTAGCATGAGCCAATCAGTGACAACCATGACATTAGCATAGATCCAATCAGGTATATCTACTGTCATATTATCCATATCCTGAGGGCACCTATAAAAATCAGGGTATTTCCTGGTTTAAGTTAGAGAGAAAAGGGTTGCCACTCTCTCTCTCCAAGGGAAACCAATGTGTCCAACAGAATTGACAAATTACCTAATTGCTTTCCCTTGTAAAACCTCTAATTGGTAAGAGAAATTATAAAAGATTAGGAACTAATTAACACCTGTTTGCAGCTGGATTATTATTTCCTATAACTAATTGATTGTACGTGCCTGTTGTCAATTACTGATTTGACTTGTACCTTGGCAAATAAACTCCTCATTCCAAATGATGATTTGTGGACTTCACTTTAAGATCAGAGGCTGTAAGTATAAATGCTTTTGCTGTATCAGGCTATCTTTCACTGCATTGTATAACCTGTGACATAAATCCAGTTTCCATATCATCATGCTGATCAATCCATAGACTGGTGGGTTGTGTCCATCTACCAGCAGGTGGAGATAGAGAGCAAACTTTTGCCTCCCTATATGTGGTCATGTGCTGCCGGAAACTCCCCAGTATGTTCTCTATCTCAGCAGGTGGTGGTCACACACAGCAGCAGCTCTGGCTAGGCCTCCAAGCCTAATTTTTAGGTTTTGTTGAGTGCCTGGGGTTGAGGGCTCTTCTTGAGCAAGTGCAAACCTGGTGGCGCCAGGTCCCTCCTTTTCTCCCCCCTCCCGCTGGCTCCGTTAAAAAAAAAAAAAAAAATTTTGACGTCCTTTAAAGACGTTTATTTTCGACGTTTATTTAAACGTCTATTGCAGCTACTCACTGGGACACCAGGTCGTTACAGCTCGGAGCAAGAAGCAGGTAATTTTTACCTTTTTATAGCGGGCAGGGGGTTCCCCGATCGATCTCCACGTGGCCTATGGCGTCGGAGGGCGAGGGCGCGAAGAATCGCTCCCCGGACCGCGTGTACGCTTCTAGCGGGGATGCGGGGGTCTTAAAGTCTGATTCGCCCTTCTTGGGGGTCAGTTCGGAGGCCGGTCAGTGTCCCGGTTCTCCCTCCGGCGCGGCGGTTTTTCCCGCCATAAACGCCCATCCCCCGCTGCTCGCCTCCGCCATCTTGGCCGGCCACTCTGCTCGGACGGCTTCTTCTTGGACCGCCCTTGAGCTGGGAGACGTTAATGCCTTGGCCGCCCTTGATTTGGGCGACGGCAAGAAGGCGGTTAAAATTAAGCGCCGTTCTTCCCGCGCGGCTCCTTCTCGGAGTGTCGCGCCGGACGTCATCTTGGATGCGCAGCATGTTTCTCCCCCGCTCTTGCGAGCGCCGGTTGAGGGTGCGTCTAGGGCTGTGGCCCAGGCTGCTGAAGTGCACAGTCTGGGGGGTTTCTCCCCTGAGTTTATTTTGCTGCTGCATCAGGCCTTCCTTATGCAGAACGCTGCCCCTGCTCCCTAGTCTGGTAAAGAGGTTGAGGTCCCCGGAGGTAAACGCCCTCGGGTTGATTCCCAGGCCTTGGAGGACTTTGCCTCCTCCGATGTAGATGAGGGCAGCGTATCTGAGTTCTCCCAACGGTCCTTTGCGGATTCCTTGGAGGAGACGGATCCCCGCTCGGTTGGAGCGGATGACCCCTCTGCAGCGCGGCTTTTTAGCTCAGAGGATTTGCCCAACCTGTTAGTGCAGGCCATGGGCATTTTGAAGATTTCCTCTCCGGAGGACGTCTCTCCCTCAGCCCCTGTTGGCTCCGCCATTATGCTGGGGACGAAGCGCCCGCCTAGAACCTTCCACGTGCATGATGCCATGCACACCTTAATTTCGGCTCAATGGGATGTCCCGGAAGCGAGCCTCAAAGTGGCTAGGGCTATGTCCCGCCTCTATCCTTTGCCTGAAAGTGAACGTGAGGCCTTTCTTTGGCCTACCGTGGATTCTTTAATGACTGCGGTGACTAAGAAAACGGCGTTGCCGGTGGAAGGTGGCACGGCCCTAAAGGACGCCCAAGATAGAAGATAAGAGGCGGCCTTAAGGTCGTCCTTCGAGGCGGCTGCTTTAAGTTTGCAGGCCTCAGTTTGCGGCTCCTATGTGGCCACGGCGTGCCTGACGATTGTACAGCGGGCTTCCCCCTCGGATCCTTCCTTGAGGGCTGATTGGCCGGCCCTGGAATCGGGCTTGGCTTATTTGGCAGACTTACTGTATGATGTCTTGAGAGCCTCAGCTAAAGGTATGGCTCAGACAGTCTCTGCGCGGCGGTGGCTATGGCTGAAGCATTGGTCTGCGGACCACGCCTCTAAGTCCCGCCTGGCTAAGTTGCCTTTTAAAGGCAAGCTGCTCTTTGGGGTCGAGCTGGACAAAATTGTGACCGATCTCGGCACGTCTAAGGGCAAGAGGTTACCAGAGGCCAGGGCTCGGCCTAGTGCTCGTCCCGGTAACTCCAGAGGACGGTTTCAAGAGGTCCGTCGGTACCGCCCGGGCAAGTCGGGCTCCTCTGCCTCCTCTTCCTTCAAGAGGAACTTCTCCCCCAAGCAGCATTCCTTTCGCAGAGACCGCCGTCCCGGAGGTACGTCCTCCGGTCCTCCCCCAGGGTCTCGAACCCAATGACGGGGTCTTGGTCCATGGCCCAGTGCAGATTGGAGGACGCCTGTCCTCGTTTTTGGGCGAGTGGACCAGAGTAACTTCAGACGCTTGGGTGCTGGAAGTCATCAGAGACGGCTACAAGCTAGAGTTCTGCCGACCCTTAAGAAACGGGTTTGTACTCTCTCCCTGCAAGTCTCCGGTCAAAGCTGTGGCAGTGCAGCAGACCTTGGAAAATCTGATCCGCCTGGGTGCGGTCGTTCCGGTGCCAGAAAATCAGCTTGGCAAGGGACGTTACTCCATTTACTTTGTGGTGCCAAAGGAAGGAGGTTCTGTACGGCCTATCCTCGACCTCAAAGGGGTCAATCGGGCCTTGAAAGTTCGGCACTTTCGCATGGAGACTCTCCGCTCTGTTATAGCGGAAGTGAAGGCAGGGGAGTTCCTGGCATCCTTGGACATCAAGGAAGCGTACCTGCATATTCCCATCTGGCCTCCTCATCAACGCTTCCTGCGTTTTGCAGTACTGGGCCGACACTTTCAGTTCAGAGCCCTCCCGTTCGGGTTGGCTACTGCTCCGCGGACCTTCTCCAAAGTAATGGTGGTCATCGCGGCCTTCCTGCGAAAGGAAGGAGTACAAGTCCATCCTTATCTGGACGACTGGTTGATCCGAGCCCCCTCTTATGCAGAGTGCGGCAAAGCTGTGGACCGGGTGGTTGCTCTTTTGAGCTCCCTGGGGTGGATCATCAACTGGGAGAAGAGCCAGCTGCGCCCGACTCAGTCCCTGGAGTATCTGGGAGTTCGATTCGACACCCAAGTGGGCAGAGTGTTCCTGCCAGACAATCGGATTGTCAAACTTCAGGCTCAGGTGGACCAGTTCCTAGTAGCCTCTCCGCTTCGGGCTTGGGACTATGTGCAGCTGTTGGGCTCTATGACGGCCACGATGGAAGTAGTGCCCTGGGCCAGGGCTCATATGAGACCACTACAACACTCTCTGCTGCAGCGCTGGACTCCGGTGTCGGAGGATTATGCTGTGCGCCTTCCCTTGGACCCAGCAGTGCGCAAGGCGCTGAGCTGGTGGTTGCAGACAGACAAGTTGTCTGCAGGGATGCCTCTCGTGACCCCGGAGTGGATCGTCGTCACGACGGACGCCTCTTTGACGGGCTGGGGAGCCCACTGCTTGGGAAGGACAGCGCAGGGGCTCTGGTCTCCTGCAGAGGCAAAGTGGTCTATCAACCTCCTGGAACTCAGAGCCAATCGGTTGGCGCTTTTGGAGTTCATCCCGGTACTGGCGTTGAAGCCAGTACGGGTTCTGTCGGACAATGCCACGGCTGTGGCCTATGTCAACCGCCAGGGAGGTACCAAGAGCGCCCCTCTAACCAAGGAGGCCATGAATCTATGCCAGTGGGCGGAAGCGAACCCGGAACAGCTGTCAGCGGCTCACATTGCCGGAGTCATGAATGTCAAGGCGGACTTTCTCAGTCGCCATACCTTGGAGCCCGGAGAGTGGCAGCTATCTGCTCAGGCGTTCTTGGACATCACGAAGCGCTGGGGCCAGCCGAGCCTAGATCTGATGGCGTCATCGGCCAATTGCCAAGTGCCGCGCTTTTTCAGCAGAGGACGGGACCCTCGATCCCTGGGAGTAGATGCTCTTCTCCAACAGTGGCCGACACAAGAGCTTCTCTATGTGTTCCCGCCCTGGCCCATGTTGGGCAGGGTGCTAGACCGGGTGGCGAAGCATCCGGGCCGGGTAATCCTGGTGGGTCCGGACTGGCCCAGACGTCCCTGGTATGCAGACTTGATCAGGCTCTCAGTCGACGTTCCTCTGCGGCTGCCAGTGGAGCAGGGCCTGTTACATCAGGGTCCCGTGGTGATGGAGGATCCCTCCCCCTTTGGTCTTACGGCCTGGCTATTGAGCGGCAGCGTCTGAGACAGAAGGGCTTCTCAGACAAGGTCATCGCCACTATGCTGAGAGCGAGGAAGCGCTCTACTTCTACTGCTTACGCCAGGGTTTGGCGTACCTTTTCAGCGTGGTGTGAGGCAGGCTCACTTTCTCCCTTCACTGCTCCAATTTCTTCAGTGTTGGCGTTCCTGCAAGAAGGTCTGGAGAAAGGCCTGTCGCTCAGTTCCCTTAAAGTCCAGGTAGCGGCTCTGGCTTGCTTCAGGGGCCGCCTGAAGGGTGCTTCCCTGGCTTCGCAGCCAGATGTGGTGCGTTTTCTCAAGGGAGTTAATCACCTGCGCCCTTCTCTGCGCTCAGTGGTGCCTGCGTGGAATCTCAACCTGGTGCTAAGAGCCTTGCAGAAGCCGCCTTTTGAACCCTTGTCGAGGGCATCTCTGAAAGACCTGACATTGAAAGCAGTCTTTTTGGTGGCTATCACTTCAGCCAGAAGAGTTTCCGAGCTCCAGGCACTCTCATGTCGAGAGCCTTTTCTGCAGTTCACTGAGGCAGGAGTGACTATTCGCACAGTGCCTTCCTTCCTGCCCAAGATTGTTTCTCGCTTCCATGTGAATCAGCAGCTCTGTCTCCCTTCCTTTCGTAGGGAGGACTACCCAGAGGAATACTCTGCTCTCAAATATCTGGATGTGAGACGAGTCATCATCAGATACTTGGAAGTGACCAATGATTTCCGGAAATCGGATCATCTGTTTGTCCTGTTTGCAGGTCCTCGTATGGGTCTGCAGGCTTCTAAGCCTACAGTGGCAAGATGGGTCAAGGAAGCCATTGCAGCGGCTTATGTGGCCGCGGGGAAGGTGCCACCTATCCAGCTGAAGGCTCACTCCACTAGAGCTCAGGCGGCCTCGATGGCAGAGGCCGGGTCCGTCTCCTTGGAAGAGATTTGCAAGGCGGCAACTTGGGCATCGGCCCATACCTTCTCCAGGCATTACCGCTTGGCGGTGGCTGATCGGGCGGAGGCCCGGTTTGGAGCTTCAGTGTTGCGGTCAGGGATTTCAATGTCCCGCCCTGGGTGAGTACTGCTTCGGTACATCCCACCAGTCTATGATCAATCCATAGCCCCTCCCAGATATCTGTATTGTTTATATTCTGGTTACATTTCAGGTTCAAGTTTAGTCTTCAGTTCCTGCTCAGGAGGACTTCGTGTTCAAGTTTTTCAATGGATTCTTCAAGAGTTGAGACGAATTTGTGTTACAGTGAGCTGCTGCATTCCTCTCCCCTCCGTTTTACGGGGCTGGATTGAGACATAAATTCTGCCGGCGCTCCCTCCCGCTTCGTGCGGCAGTAGGGCAGCTTTGTACCCCTCCCGCTTCGGCGGTGTTAGGGTCAGTCAGCTCTTCCCGCGGTTGCGGTTGCAGGATAAGCCAGATCCCCCCGCATCGGCGGGTGTGGTGTCCCTCCCCCGCTCCGCGGGGATGAGCTGGACGGATTCCCCTCCCCCACTTGTGTGGGGATGAGCTGGGTTAATTCCCCTCCCCCGTTTCGGCGGTGGTGAGCTGGGCAGAGTGTCCCTTTGTGGGTGTAATTCTCTAAGTGCTGAGTCCTGCGGATGGAGCTTTGATATCGACATACTGAGGAGTTTCCGGCAGCACATGACCACATATAGGGAGGCAAAAGTTTGCTCTCTATCTCCACCTGCTGGTAGATGGACACAACCCACCAGTCTATGGATTGATCAGCTATGATTAATGGAAAGAAAATTATCACGTATGATACATAATTTTACCTTGTCATAAGGCTGGTATCTTTTCCTTAGACCTAACCTCTCTCTTAGTGGCAATTCCTTTTAGAACTTCACAACTCCTTGATTACCCCAGTACTAGTGCTATTTAGAGATGGAGTCAGATTTAAGGTCACTCCAGCCTTCTTGGGGGGCTCGGGACCCCTCAATTCACAACAGCACATAAAATCTTGCCAGGTACTTGTGACAGAGGGAAGGACCTTGAGGCTGGCTGGAGAGACAGGGAGTATTTTGGGGTGGC